>NW_010100080.1:1225-1789 GCF_000699245.1 Pterocles gutturalis | reverse complement strand
TGCAAGGACAGAGGTGGAGAAAAAATTCCGCAGAGGCCCAGGGAGGTGACAGGAGGAAAAGTGGAGGAACAAGGGAGGGGGCAGCCCTCGGGCACAGAGCCCCCGCGACCCTACGGGGTATTCGGGGTATTTGGTTTTAAGCGCGCCCTTATTTTCAGTTTATATTCAGGGGACAAGAAGGTGGCAGGTCTGCATTTCACAGCTTCCAGGCTGGTGGCACAGCCAAAGGAAAAAAAAAAAAAAAAACCGCTGCCCCCAGCCGCTCTCCCCCGAGCCGGGAGCGTTGCAGGGGCTGGTGTGACCCAAGCGCAGGACCCGGCACTTGGCTGGATTGAACCCGTAATGGGACTGGCGTCACTGAAGAAGAAGAAAATGGAGGATGCGTCAAATAGAACAGAAAATGATTTTGAAAAGTCAAGGTTTATATTTTGGGGAAAAAGAAAAAATGAGAGAAACGAGAGAGGAGATAAAAAAAAAAAGAGAGAAAGGAGAGGAGGAATTAGAGATAAAAAATTAGTGCTGGATGAGGAAGGGGCAGCAGACCCTCTACCACTGCAGAACCGC
>NW_010100080.1:345-924 GCF_000699245.1 Pterocles gutturalis | reverse complement strand
GGCTGCCAGTGCAGAGAGGGGCTGGTTTGCACCCCCGGTGCTCCCGTGGATGGGCCGTTTGCTCGGCATTGTTGGCCAAAGCTGAGGGAAACTGCAGGCGTGCGCTGCCGCTCGCAGAGGAACGCGGTCACGTTCACGTGCAGTCCTTTACCTCCTTCCTCCCCGGCTTCAGAGCGTCTCTGTATTCACAGTCAGAGCTTTTCCCGTGGTCATTTTCGACATTTTGTCCGAGATGTTAATCTCAGAAGGATCAACCCTGCAATAAACATTTCACATGGCAGCCCGCGGTTACGGGAACTGATGCCACCACGTGCATCAGCAACGGGAACAGGGGGCCAGGAGGATCAAGGCTCAGCCCAAGCACGGAAGGTTTTGCTGCATGAGGAGTTTTGGGAGAGCCTCAGAGCTGCGGAGCGACAGCTCCACGCCAAGGCTCTCGCTGGCGCGCTGGCGTTCGGCCCTGGAGCGGGTTCCTGAGCCGCTGATGGTACCAGTCATGCCTGCGACCCCTCGTTTTGCAGTATGCGGATCTCCAGCTACCAGAAAGTCACAGATGATGCAAGGTTTTGGGGGTCAAAG
>NW_010100080.1:0-255 GCF_000699245.1 Pterocles gutturalis | reverse complement strand
AAAGATGCAAGAGAAGAAAACTGTGCCCAACACCTTTGAACTCATCTTGCCGGGGATCCTGGCACTCAGTGACCAGTGTAACCTGGAGAGCAGCGCAATGGCACAGACTGCTTTACTCTTGCGATGTACAGTTCTCCTTTAAACACAGGTGTGTGTTTTTTCACTGGTGCTGTGCAGCCGCTAAAAAACCCTAAAACACAAAAAAAGCCAGCCCTGAACCTGCTCGGGAAATCCATGTTTCCAGCTCGAGTCCTG
>NW_010100079.1:389-920 GCF_000699245.1 Pterocles gutturalis | reverse complement strand
CGGGCACAGCCCCTGCCTGGGGGGATGCTCAGAGCCTGGGGAGGGGGGATGTCCCGGAGGGGCCGAGCTGCTCTCCACAGCCCCCCTTGGGGGTCTCAGCAGTGCTGGGGGGGGCAGGGAGGGCCACGTTTAGACCTGCCCTGCAGGAAGCTCCGTGAAATTCAATTTGAGCGCCCGCAGAGAGAGAAGAGCTGAGCCAGGCGGGTCTGGATTTTTTTAAGTGGATAGAGCTGCCGTGATGTATTTCGGGTCCTGTGCCTGGGATCTGTAAGCCGTTCCCCACGGGTTTCTCCTGGCGTGTGCTCGAAATTAAAAGCAGTTGGCCCAGCCATCCCTAGAGCAGGAATTATGCGTGAGCTGGGTAAAGGTGAGTTTGGAAACTCGTGTTCATTACTCACGCTTCTTTTCTAGTTCAAAATGTGGATTTTTGCAGAAGCAGAAAGCCAGACCCGCGCCCATCCTTATTGCTGGGGTGTCCCCTGAGAGCACAAGGAGGCGAGAGGACGGGCTGAGAACATGGGGAGCGGAGTC
>NW_010100079.1:0-377 GCF_000699245.1 Pterocles gutturalis | reverse complement strand
GCGGTGAGGGGGGGGCGCTGGAGGCGAGGAGCCGTTGCCAGACTCCCAGGAGTCATTACCGACGTTGGGGATCTGTCATCAGCCCTGGCAGGGCGTCCTGAGGGGAAAATTAACTTGGGGGAAAGAAAAATGCCACCGCTCCCTGGGGCTGGGAGAGCACTGGGCAAAGAGGCAGGATGGGGCCAGGCTGGTGGTACTGTCCTGTGAGGGTTGGTGGCGGGGATAGGAGCAAGGGACACCCTGGGGCTGGGGCAGTGTGGCTTCCCCACCGCTGGAAGGGGGGAAAGCAGCTGGTCCACCCCAAATCAGCCGCTGGTGGGGAAAAACCTGCCACCCGGCTCTTTCTGTCCCCGGTCCTGCTCTTTGCCACGGCATCG
>NW_010100078.1:6991-14955 GCF_000699245.1 Pterocles gutturalis | reverse complement strand
TTGCTGCGGGAGGCATTGCACCAACGAGCCTTGCCCGGGGTGTTCTTGGTTCTCTGTCAGTTCTCTGCCCCTCGCAGCGCCCAGAAATCCTCCTCGGGGGAGATGGGTGGCGCTGTGTCCACCGCTTTGTGCGGGGAGAATGGCCTCAACCGGCTCCAAACACAGAGCACGGCCCCTCTCACAGTGCGGCAGTCTGTGAAATAAATCTGCGAAGCCTGTCCTCTTGGCTGGCTGCTCGCGGTTCTCCCAGCACCAGGCGCGTACAATGGCTCTGAGGCGCCTGGAGCCCGCGCCCCTCTGCCCGCTCCCCGCGCTGCGGCTGCAGGAAAGCTCCCCCCTTGGGAAGTCCTCATTGTGTGGGGGGACGGGGACACTCTCCCCGGGTGGTGCTGGTCGGGAGCTGGTTAACTTTGTCTGTCGGTGGAAAGTCCCCCTGCAATTCCCCAGTCATCGCTTGGAGCCAAGAATCTAAGAACAAAGGTAATCTTCAGGGCTTTCCAGGGACCGGGGGTTCGAAGGCTTGATTGTAATTAGCATAATTAGTGTAGAATTTTATTTTTGCATGAATAGGACTGAAAGGAAAAGGCAAAATAATCCATTGATTTTAAATATAAAATAAACACTGGTAAGAAAGGTCCCCTTTTCCCGTCTGGAATGGGCTGAAAAGCAAACATTCTTTTTTGAGCTTTGCTGAGAAATCACTTTTTCCATCTAAGGAATTTTTTTTTTCAAGTGTTGCATTTCGATTGATTTATTAATGAGCTAAAGCCTAGGCATGAGGTGCCCCTTCTCTGGATGGATTGTGAAAATCTGCTGTTCAGCTTTTGGAATATTTTCCTTCCTTAAGACGAAGGTAACATTTGCATCATTGAGCAGCATACACTGGGCTCCAAATGATTTGTTGTGTTTGGCTTCTCGGGAGCTGTGTGTATTTTATTCATCAGCATCGAACTGCTAACTCTGCCCCCGCTACCTCCCTGCAACAAGAAGTCACAGAGAAGAACCTGCGTGGGTTTTCCCGGAGCAGCCTCCACCTGCCCGGACGCCCCGTCTGACAAACACGTTGCTTGTCTTTGAACTGGCGGCATACGGGCATCACATTCCAGGCTCCGCTTGGCTTAAAGAGATTAAAACACGCATTAATTCACTACAAACTTCTCTCTTTTTTTTTTTTTCCCCTTCCCATTTACATTCAAAATAATTAATTCAAGAATTCTCGGTTTATTTTCGTTTAGTTTGCAGCGGCTGGGGGGAACCCCTCGGAGGTACGCGGGGCTGGATTTCCAGCGCCGGCTCTTGCTGGCTGAAATCGCTCGGCTTCCCTGCAGGCCACGAGGACCGGGAGGGATGAGTGAGGAGCAACAAAGCCCCCAGCGTAGCGAGGGTCCTGGCAGAGCGGGGGGGGAGGGCAGCACCCAGAGGTGGGTCCCCCCGGGTGGGTCCCCACAGCAGCGGTGGGCTGTTCCCCGAGGAGATTCGGGATGATGAACCGGTGGCGGAGGTGGATGCTGTGGGTTCTCCCCGCGCTGGGTGGGTGTGTGCGGGGGGAAGGTGGCCAGGGTGCTGTGAAGCAGCTTGCAGTAGCCCCCTAAAGCATAACAAATTGTTTTGATCTTTATTTCTCAAGGACAAACCAATTATGCCTATCAGAAGGCAAAGCTGCATAATCGCCTTTCCTCCAGTCCCTCGTTCGGTTGTGTTAAAATGTTTTCTTTGCCAGGCTCGTGCCCGCAGAGTTGGTGTTAATTCCCAGGCTGGTCCCTGACGGTGAACTTGCTGTTCTCGGCCAAGGTCGGCGGGTGGACGGGGACGTCGCTGCCCTCCCGCAGCGGGTGCCGGGGAGGTGGCTGGCATGGAGACAGCCGGTGACCACAAACCTCCTCCTGCTCTTTCCTGTCCAGAGGGAGGGAGGGATCCCAACGCTTCTGAGATGTGAACAGCTAGTTCTTTGAATATCGTTAATAGCATTAACAATAAGAGGAGTGACAATAACACCCTGACTTTAGACGCGCTGTTGAATCTGCTTCGCGGTGCCGAGCATGAAAGGGTACAATTATTTTTCATAACCTTTTATTTTCCCTCTACGGCAAGCTAAGCAAAGCAAGTTTGTCAGAGGCAGAGTGCTCCTAATTTGGTCTCCGGTGACCTCGGCGGCGGTGATTGGCAGCACGGTGTCGGGAAGGAACCTGCGCCTGTGAGATAGAAATGAGCAGAACAAATGCCGTAGGACAGCTCGGGCTCCCCCGAGGACACGGGCTGAAAAAGGTGAAAGAAGTGCAATTACAGGAGGTTTTCAGCACAGAAAGTTAATTAGCTACTAAATAGCATTTAGTGCAGTTCAATGTGGGGAAATTTATGTTTTGAAAGCAAACAGATCAATGGAAAGCCCATGGAACAAGCTTTGGAAAGTCCGGGTTGGCATTGGTGTACTTTGCACTGTGACATCCTGGGCAGTTTTTGCAGGTTTCCCCGACAGAAAGAATCACTGGGTTTGTTTCCACGTCTGTTTGCAGAGGTATAGATGCGCTTCCACGAGAGGATGTTCTGACATGTCATTGCAGGAATTCTGGCTTTCATCCAGACTATCCAACGCTTTTTTCCCTGTTCACCGAGGCCAGCATAAATTGATTCTGTTCAGGCTCTCTGAGGGAAAGGAACTTCCAGTTCCAAATATTTTCAGCCGAAGGGTGAATTTAACACAATTCTTAACCCAGTTACTCGTCCGTGCAGATCAGACGTGAGTAGCTGGTGCGATGGCAGCGTTTCACCCTCGGCGCCTGGCTCTGCGTGGCCGTGCTCCCCTGGAAGCGGGTGCCACCCCGCGACGTCCTCCCCGTCCTCCTCTGCAGCAATGCACACAATGAGCAGAAATAGTTCAACAAATTTTTTTTTTTCAATCCCTTTTCTTTTGCGCTTCTTTTCTACATCACTGTCATAATCTATGTCTATTGTCAAGGACACTTTTTAAAATCAGAACAATAGGTCTGGGTTCCAGCTGCCCGATGTTGCCGTACAGTCGCTACACGAAATTTTGAGGCATTTTGGGATAGCTTTGAACTTTTATTGATGGGTTATTTATTTGAAGCTCTCTGTCGCAGACGTTCCAGGCAGCGGATGCTGCCATGAGCTGTTTCACCTTGCTGGAAAGCAGGGGAACCTGGAAGGTCAGTGCCTGTGGGGAATAGTGGAGAAACAGAGAACCGCTAGCCCCCGGGGAGGAAAAGGGGCGTGTAATTCCCATTACATGGATGCTCATCCATTATGATGATACTTATTGTCTGTAAGCGATGCTTCACGAGCCAGCGTGCAGGGACAGCCGGGGCCAGAGGGAAAGCTGTTCTTGGCGAAGGCGCGCTGCGGTACAGCGGCGATGGAGAGCCGGCCGAGGGGGGCTTGGCTCTCCCAAGGGCTCTCTGGGAACTGGGGGGGTGTGCTGACAGCTTGGCCAACTGCCACACCACGGCTGTAATCTTCTGCCCCTGTGCCTCTTATAATTACATTTGTCATAAAATGAGTTATTGGATCTTTGTTGCTGAAATAGTCTTCCCGTGTCACAGGGTCTGTGCCCTGGCTCTGTAGCAGAAACAGCGGTTGGGTTTATTCTCGCGATGCTGTAGGTGTGTGCAGATGCTCTGCCCGAGCAGTCAGGCAGGTCCCGTCGCTGCATCACCGCACGTCCAAAGTCTCGCTGGCCGAGAGGGGCTGCGGTGGGGTGTGCGAGGGAGGACGGCGGCTGCCTTCTGCAAGCACTTGCTTTCCGAGGGGCTGCAAAAGCTCCAGGAATGTAGATATGGTTGATTGCTGGGGTTGATTGTGGAGTGGGGAAAATACATCACCAGCAAGAACGAGTGGGTGTGAGACAAAGGAGAAATGGAGCTGCAGGAAGGGGAAAAGGCTTCAGTGGAGTCACGAATGTGTCCGTGGGTTTCCTGCCTCAGGTTTTGCTAATCATCCTTGGGTTTTTTTCCCTGTCCCTTTTATTCCCGTGGACCGTGGCACTTGTCCTTTTGTTGGGCTGGGCAGAGCTGTTACTACCTCTGTTTTTCTGGCACTCTGTTTTTCCTGGATCCCACGACCCGAGGTCTCTCTGGAATGTTCCTCCAGCTGTTTGCTTTGCAGTGCTTCAGCTCCCTGCTTTTGCAGGGCACTCTGCTCTAAATCCCCCATCTAACAGGTACAATAATAAATTGGAGAATTCTTCCCTTGCATCCGTGGATCTTCTGTGCCTGGTTAGTGGACCCCCCAAAATCCAGGCTCTCCAGCCTCCGAGGTTTAGGGTAGCTACTTGAGTAAATGAAGCAGATGTTGGTTCCATCGCAGGGACCTGCAGCTGGCGAGAGCATTCTGGATTTCGGAGCTACACAGTGCCGGGGGATTGAAGGGAGTCTGCCCGGCTCTGCTGTGACTGTGACTGTTGGCAGTAATCTCGTTGCCACCGGTCGCTGGAGGTGATGCTCTTGCAGAGTGGGCACGGTGGCCTCTGGGACAAGGACGATGAACCTCACAGCCAGCGTGTCCCCCAGCCCTTTGTCACACTGGCTGGTTCATCTTTGCAAGAGTTGTAGAAAATCGGTTGCTCTGCCTCGTCTTTGAGCGAGTTTGAGTCATCTCTTCCAGGAAAATCCTGTGTAACCAGCTGTGGCTGTTATGGAGTGTTGCTCCATAAATACCAGCTGCTCCGACGAGCAGAGCAGCACCAGGGTCTCGTACCAGGACTCCTGTTACTTTGGCATTAACATGAGATACTGAATGCTTTAGGAAAGTGTTACATTTTACAGCTTTATCAGAAAGTAACGCTTGATTTTTCACAAAAGCCTGTACAGTTTTCACGGGGAAATTCACAAGGCGCAGGTGACGGTGTGTGGCTGCGGCAGGGAGACCGGCAGCGTGCTGGTGTGTGCCCTGGCAAACCCGCCTGCCCTCCTCCCGGGCGGGTTTGGGTTTGTCGTGCGTCCCTGCTCACGTGCCGATATTGCCGTGTCGCTTCTCAGACCTCAGCCTCCGCATGGCTTGAGTGTCAGTTTTGCTGTGATGCTTTCTTTCAGGAAACTGGAGCAGCGGGACTTCACAACCGGAGTAGCCAAGCTGCTCTTTGAGCGGAGAGTAAACCAGGCTTTGTCTCATCTACATAACGGGGCAGGACCGGAGCAGGGGGCTCGGGGGCTTGTTCCCCGTGCATGTGGGCGCTGGGGTTTCCAGTCACCCATTTGAACTGGGCTGCTCGCGGGGGCTCGGTTAAAAATTTAACCCACAGCTGAGTGGGATGTCCGGAGACCTGGTCCATTGGAATGCAGTGACCTGAACCACGGGTGGATGCTACAAACAAGGCTGGTCCCTGGGGAAGAGGCGCTGCAGCCGGGCTCGGGAAGCATACTGATGCGGAGCGCTGCAGATGCATGCTGAGTGTGTGATTTTCAGCGTTCAGTGCCTACATTGTTGGATAAGCGGATTAGAAAACATTGCATAAAGTGGCATTGCAGGGGGCTGTCTTTATACCTGCTACTTGCCTTGTTTTGCAAACCCTGATTTCACAGCGGAACCCATTCAGAGCTTGCGCTGGGATTGTTCACGTGTATTGGCCTTTTTCAGAACCAAGGGGTCACAGTTTCAGATTCCCTTCATTCTCAAAGCAGTGATATTTTTCTTTTGGGACCAGGGCTGGTGGCAGCCATGTGGGATTTTTAATCTAAACTCAGTTTACTCTTAAGGATAAATATCTGGGGTGCAGCGAGCTCCTAGCGCGTTGGAAGGCGGTTGGGTTCGCTTTCTCCACTTTGCGGTGGGTTAAAGCGCTCCTGTGTCATTGCCCGCTCCTTGACTCTCCAAAGTGTCAAGTTTGCGAGTGGAAAGCGTTTGTCTGACATTCATAGACGTGAATCCCAGCTTGTCAGGTCTGCTTGCAAAGGTGTAATGAGAAACTCGAGTTCAGGGAAATATCTTTGAATCTTACCAGCCACCAAGGGATTTGCCAGAGGAGGTGCCATCGGTGCTGCCGTCTGGACACGCTCGCTCCTCCCGTCCCCAGCTGAGCTGCTTGAGCTGTGGGGCGAGATGTCTCTTCCTTGGGACGACATTCACTGACGGGGATGAGCCATTCCTGGGAGCCGTCTGGGCTGTTCCCACGCTGGGCTTTGGAATTTCACCTTCTCGAAAATCAGTGTTCTGAGGAACGGGCTTGGCTCTCCCCGGTTCTGTGGGCTGTTTAGGAACAGACCAAAAATAGGATCATCTGCTGGGACAGTAGGGAGTTAATTTAAATAAAATCATTTCATCTCTTACCTGGGCTGTCAGTTATTGACTCCTTAGACCTGCACTGGATTCCAGTTTCAGAGCTCTGCCAAAGGGTTTTTAGCGGGGAGCATCTGTGTTGTTGTGTGTCGCTGCAGTCCTCTGGCTGATGGCTCGTGGCCCTTTCTTCCCCCACGCTCTCGTCTGCAGGGACACGTGTGACAATCGCCTGACCTGCTCCACCAGCTCTGCCTCCAGCCTGGACACCAGTGCCCAGTTCCAGGAGAACAACGGGCAGACGCCGAGCACCAGGTGGGACGAACAGCAGAAGGTCTTTGCCCTCGAGCAGGTCTGTGGCGTCTTCAGAGTGGACCTGGGACAAATGAGGTCCCTTCGCCTCTTCTTTAGGTAGCGTATCGTGTGCGTGGTGGTTGTGCTTGGGCTCGGTGCATGCTGGGCTCGGGGGCAGGTGGCTTCTGCAGCCCGCTGTGGAAGTCCTTCCCTAAGGGTTGTCTCCAGCAAAGCGAGTGTCAGCCTTCCCCCGGAGAGCCTCTGGACTAGTTATGGGGCCTAAAAGGATTTTTTTCCATAATGAGGTAAAGGTTGCTCTTAGCTGTCTTACCAAAAATGTTTAAAATAACCTGGAGGTGTGGAAAACATCTCTTTACCTACGGTACCTGCTCCTCTGCCTGCCCCACACCAGGGCTCCTCTAGGGTCTTGCTGCTCTTGGCCTCCTCAGTTATCTTTCCATTCATTACAGAAGTTATTCAGAACATTTTTCCTCCCTCCTTCTGCTCTCACTCCCTGCTTTAGGCAGTGCTGTGTGCGACCGAGCCGCCCGGCCCTAGGAGCTGACTTTGTGAACTGCCTTCGTGGTGCTGGGGCAGATCTCTGGGGGTTTTGTTCTCCAGGGAAGACAGTATTTAATTCTTGTTCTCCAGGGAAGACAGTATTTAATTCCTTCGCCTGATGGAGGGATAGAAGAGTGCCGTTACCAGGCACGAGTGGAGCTTCTTGGGGAGCATGGTCACTATGGCCATGCCGTAGAGTCATGGGGTACCTCCAGCTGGAAGGGACCCGTAAGGACCATGAGGTCCCAGAGCTGTACGATGACTTCTGCGCCCTGTCCTAAGGGGCAGCTTGGTGCCACGCTTCTTTGTAATTTGCTCTCCACTCTCTCCGATCTGATGTCCTCCCTTCCCGCGGGGGCCCTCGTTATCCGGGGCAGTAAACGAGGCTGTTCCCCCGTTGCTTTGTCCTGCAGCGATGAGGCATGCACCTGCGGACAGCTGGTGGTTGCGAGCAGGGAGAGCCAGTACAAGATCTTCCATTTCCACCACGGCGGCCTGGATAAACTCTCCGAGGTGTTTCAGCAATGGAAGTACTGCACGGAGACCCACCTCAAGGACCAGGTACGCCAGCGAGGGGCGCGGGGCAAAGAGGGCTTTCCGGCAGATGTTTCAGGCTGAGGTTTTCAGCCAGGGGAGCATGCTGGAGAAGGGAAGCGATGGGTTGATGGGAGCAGGTCAGGCAGAAGGTGTGCTGGGGGTCGCTGGGGATGCAGCCACCAGTCGGGCACGGGGTCTCTGCCGCACCCGCATACCCTCACCCGTCCCTGTTCTGCCAACATGGGGGAGGACGATCCCGAAGACTTGCTTAGGCAGTTGTTTTGTGACGCCCGACAGGTCAGCGCGGTGCTTGAGGCGTGTGAGGTGGCTGGGAGATGTGCGGCCGT
>NW_010100078.1:6235-6682 GCF_000699245.1 Pterocles gutturalis | reverse complement strand
GGGTGGGCGTGGTTGGGAGATGTGCGGAGGTGGCTGGGAGATGGGCGGCCGTGGCTGGGAGATGTGCGGCGGTGGGTCTGGAATTCTCTCAGAGCCTTTCATCCATTTTGCGAAGCGCATCACACTGCATCGGAAAATGTTTTGACAAGGCATCCTGCCGTATTTTGTTCAATCTACATACAAATGTGATAAGAGCTCTTTAATTATCTGTTTAAGATACTGTATGTCCTTATTAGAAACAGTGATTTTTAAATTTCCATCCTTCCCACAGAGCCCCCTGCTGCTTTTCTTATTATGGTCGCATGGGCTCACTTTTTGCATTGAACAACCTTTGATTTTTAAATTAAATGTCAGCTGCAGTCTTGCACTGGGATCATGAGTGCCCTTAGAGATCCTGGCAGTGCCGTTCCCTGCTTGCCTAACAGCAATCCCTTTGTATATGGCCAA
>NW_010100078.1:0-6214 GCF_000699245.1 Pterocles gutturalis | reverse complement strand
CAGGGTGAAGTTTTGCTGGAAGCAGCATTAATTCAGTTTCAGGTCAGGGATAAGATTGGGGGAGGAATGGAAACCTTTTTTTTTTTTTTAAGATGAAGCTGTTTTGTGGTACTCAGATTTTTAATTACTCTGATCACTCTTGCTATTGTAAGGGATGGAATTTTTAAAAAAAAAACAACAAACCTCCCCAAGTGCAGCGCCTCAGTGCTCAATCCTACGCAAACCACGCAAAAGGGTTTTCCTGCTCTGAGATCGCTGGGTTTCATCCTCGGCTGCTGTCTCTGGCTCCTGCCTCCAGCTTTTTCTGTTGTGTTTTCCCCGTTCAGCAGCTTACCGACGAGAAAACCTGTATGCAGTTCTCCATCCGCCGTCCCAAGCTGCCCTCCTCGGAAACGCACCCGGAGGAGAACGCGTACCGGCGGCTGGACGGGGGCGCGGGGCGGGGGGCGCCCATTTTTTTAGGTGGAGGAGGAGTACAAGCTGCAGAAGGTGAGCGGGCGGCGGGCGGGTTCAGCCTTGCTCTCCTGCTGTGGAGTGAGGATCCCCAGGTGGAAGCTGCAAGAGTTTCTTTCCATGCTGGGGGCAAGAACTGGGCGTTTGAGAGCGTGCAGGCTGGGCTGGAGGTCTCGCTGGGACGGCTGAGGAGGCTGCTCCAGAAAGGACGGTGGAGCATCTCCCGCACCGAGGAGGGCAAGCCCTGCGGCTTCTGCTGCCGGCTGGAATTAGTAAACCAGAGCGGCCAGGTCTAGACGGGTTTGCAAAAGGCAGTGTGAACAAATCAAAGAAAGAAAAATTGAGATTACGGTATGAAATAATGGGGGGCTTGCAGGGGAGCGCTGGGTCCAGGTCCTGAGAGAGAAGTTTGCAGCGCGATGCGGTGTCTCCAGGATTGGGGATTAAGCCGTGACATGAGAACGACACGTTAATCATAGAGCCTCTCCAGGGGGGGTTATTGACATTGAAATGAGCCCGATTTGTGTCTGGTCTGGGAATAGAAGGCCAGCACTTTCCCTCTAAACATGTGCAAATTGCAGGAGCTTGAATCAAGGCTTCACTTGTCAGGCGGGAGCTGCAAAGCCACCAAAGGATAGGAGCGGGCGGTTGCTTGTTGCTGTTTTGGAGAATGTTAAAACTGCACCAGTCGTAACTTTTGCTCCTTCTTCCAGGCCATTTTCTTTGGCGGGATCGACGTGGCCATCCGCGGGGAGGTGTGGCCCTTCCTCCTGCGCTACTACAGCTACGGGTCCACCTCCGCGGAGAGGGAGGCGCTGAGGCTGCAGAAGAGGAAGGAGTACTTCGAGATCCAGGAGAAAAGGTCTGATGCTGGAGTAATACCATGGGGGATGGATGGATTCTCTGCCGCCTCCGCTTCAGGAGCGGCTGGTGGGAGCAGAGAAGCGAGAGGGATGGTCAGGGCAGGGCAGCAAGCAGAGCTGACCTCTGGAGGGTCAGAGCGAGTCCCGTGTAGCTCGAATATTGTCTCACTTGGGTTTGTGCAACAGGCTCGTCAGCACCACGTAGCTTATCTCACAGGCGAGACTCCAAGCGTAGCACGCTTGGTTCAGCACGCTGCAGGTGGAAATGGGATCTTCTGTGGCTTTATAAATATATCGGGATGTAAAAACAGGGAAGGAGAAGGGATATCGAATTCAAGGAAGTTACTACTGCAAGAACTGTGTGTTGTGAACTGGTTGTGGGTGTGTGCAGGCTGGGAGGGAAAGCGGTGTTATTAGTTAGGCGGCACTCAGAACGGAGCGGTGAGCTCTGGTGTGCTGCCCGCAAGCAGCAGTGGAGAGCAGAGCCCGACTGCTGCTGGAGTTTATTGCGGAAAGCACATCATGGCATCCCAGGTAGAGCCCGGGAGGCTCCTTCGGGTGATCAACGTGGACAGATGGCTGTTCTGGACAGACCTGCTTGTCTGTTTTTGTGGTGATGAGACAACTCCGTACAGAAATAGTTCTTCTTTGAAGACTAAAGCTGAAATAAAGCTTATTGTTCCTTGTGGCAACCAGATTCCTCTCCTGGCAACTCACTCCTGTTCCTGCTCAATTTTCAGGCTGTCGATGAGTCCAGATGAAGAGAAGGATTTTTGGCGTAAAGTACAATTCACGGTGGATAAGGACGTTGTGAGGACTGACCGCAGCAACCAGTTCTTTCGAGGGGAGAACAACCCAAATGTGGAAACTATGAGGTGAAGTGTCTGGTTCTAGTGTCCCAAACAACGTGTCCTGCTGCACGGACCGAGACCTCGGTGACCCTCTGGCCCCAGCTGCCTGGGTCGCTGCCGCGGGAGTGCTGAAGAGCACCGTGCAAATCAGAAAGCCATCCTGTGGGATAAAACGTGCTGCACAGGTGCTCAAAAGCTGACAAGCCTCCGGGTGCAATCGCAATTTAATCTTGTAGGTGGCAGGAGCATCTGTTGCTCTCTTGCACTTTGCCTGACTCAGCCAGTGTGGAGGAGTTGGGGTGGAAAGGAAAGGGTGCTGTGCTCCGTGGTGCTGTGCCCTCTCCATCTCTCACCTCTCCGTTTGCATCCCTTCCCCAGGAGGATCTTGCTGAACTATGCAGTATTTAACCCAACTATTGGATACTCCCAGGGGATGTCCGACCTGGTGGCCCCGCTCCTGGCAGAGGTCCTGGATGAGTCAGATACGTTCTGGTGCTTTGTAGGATTGATGCAGAACACAATCTTCATCAGCTCACCCCGGGATGAGGACATGGAGAAGCAGCTGGTGAGGCTGGGTGCTGAGCTCCCCTTACTCCTGTCTTTAGCTTCTCCTCTCCCCTGGGCACGGGGCAGGGGCTCAGCTCAGAGCATCTCTTCCAGATGTACCTGCGGGAGCTGCTGCGGCTCATGCACCCCCGCTTCTACCAGCACCTTTCTTCCCTGGGAGAAGACGGGCTACAGATGCTGTTCTGCCACCGCTGGATCCTCCTCTGTTTTAAACGGGAATTTCCGGATGCCGAGGCTTTGCGCATGTGGGAGGCGTGCTGGGCTCACTACCAGGTCAGGGAGATGGTGACAGGCACAGCGAGCCTTGCCGAATTTCCATAAAGGCTCTTAGCAGCAAAGGGGGTGTTACAGGGGGTCTGTAGCTATCAGAGGGGTTCACCTGTGCAGCAGGAGGATGGAGGCTTGCCTCTCCTACTTGAGGATGTCCCCGCTGCAAAAGGAGTTTCTTTCAGAAAGTGCTGAACATCCACTTCTGAAGCTCAGACTTCTCTCACACAGCTGGAAAATCTCTTCCCAAGACTCACGAGTCTGCTTGGAAAGCTATGGTGAGAGGCTTGCTGCCGTGCTGGGAAGGGGAAAGTCTCTGACCCAGCTGTGGGTCAGGATCCTCCAGCAGCTCACCTTCTGTCTGCCACTAGGCAAAACTGGAAGGAGCAAAAAATCTCACCAAGGACGTGCTTGTGGAGGGTGGGGAGGTGAAGTCAGAGCTCTGCCTCCACCTGCTGTACCCCAGCCCCTGTTTTCTCGTTGCAGACGGACTATTTCCACCTCTTCATCTGCGTGGCCATCGTGGTGATTTACGGGGACGATGTCATTGAACAGCAGCTGGCCACCGACCAGATGCTGCTGCATTTCGGCAACCTGGCTATGCACATGAACGGAGAGCTCGTCCTCAGGAAGGTGAGTGCCTGCGTGCATCTCAGGTCCAAGGGATGAGTCAGATTGTCGAGAAACTCAGGGACCGATGCTTCATCTTTGGCATCTCCTGTAGCCCTCCGCTTGTCTGGAGCCTGGGAGGGTGGGATGCTGCTGCTTGCCCACAAAAAAGTTTTGCAGAAAGAAGAGAGAGTTGCAGAGTGCGTGGGAGGTAACGGTGCGGTTGGGATAACCCTTGCACACGCTCAGGGAAATGGCAGCCGGAGCGGTTCCTCTTTGTGCCGCGGTCCCCAGGCCGTCTCGGGTGGCAGTGACAGCTGGCTGTGGGACGTGCTGCCGCGCGGCAGCTCCTGCGACCCGGCACTGTCCCTCCAGGGCTGTGCTTGGCAGGGATGCTCCTCCGCTGGAGCTTCGGCTCTCTAAGGTAGCCCAGCCGGGGTGGGACGGGAGGCCACGGCTCGCCCTGCTCTCCACCTCGGTCCCCGGCGAGGAGGAGGGAATGACTTTGTCTCTGTCCCTCCAGGCGCGGAGCCTGCTCTACCAGTTCCACCTCCTGCCCCGCATCCCCTGCAGCCTGCACGACCTGTGCAAGCTGTGCGGGACCGGCATGTGGGACAGCGGCTTCATCCCGGCCGTGGAGTGCTCTGGCCATCACCCCGCGTGCGAGAGCTGCCCGTACGGGGGGCTGGCGGAAACCTCTGCGAAACCAGGAAGCGAAGGCAAGAGAGGGCTGAAAACACGGGACGTCTTTGCTTTCCGAAAATAGCTGGAGAGGAACAGGGTGCGACAGCGGAAGAGGGAAGGGCAGGAAGGATGTGCACAGGGAAGAATGGTGAAGGCAGAAATGGAGGGATAGCTTGTCGAGACTCCTGAGAAGACTGAAAGGTGGAGAACGGACGAGGGATGAAATCCCTCTACCGGGAAAAAGATTCCAGTGCGGCGGCGGTGGAACCTGAACAAAATGCATTGAACCGGCAACAGTGTTTGCGGGTGTTTGGACTTGATTTTGACAGAAACATGGAGCTTTTCTAGGTCTTAACAAGGACTTTTTATTCCGCCTCTGGGATTGCACTGGTTAGCAACCAGAACTTTGTTACTTGCTGGTGAGAAGCGAGGGCCCTGAAGAGAGCCGAGGGCAACCAGCGGCGCTGGTGGGTCGGGCGAAGGAGCCGAGCTGTGGCAGGAGCGCTCTGCCGTGTCCCTTCAGCCGGAGCGTAACACACGCTTCAACCAAAGCCTGCGGCTTAGTGGCTTCTCTCTAAAGCCATAAAGACCTTTTTAATTCTAATCTGCCAAAAATAAAACTGCAAACTCTTGGGATTGCAGGGAAAGTGTCCGCTTTGTTGGCGAGGAAGAACTGGTCACCTGCAGGTCTTGTCTCTCTCCTGTTTTTATACGCTGTACTGGCTGGCACTGGGTTTTTTACATTTGTACAGAAAGTGTACAGGCACAGGTCTTACAGCGCCGCTTTTCTGGAGCCAGGCTATCCCATAGCCACCTCTCCAGGTTCACTTCTTCGTGACATTACAGCAAAGCTGTTTCTCTGTGCTGACAACTACCGACACGTGTTCATGGGAGTCTGTTGTTCCCAGTATGTTCCCGATGTGTTTCCTTTGTCTTTTCTCAATCACTGAATATTCTCTGTCCTTGCGGCCGTTGCCACGGGCTGTAGCACACACACCCCCCAGGTGGGCTTCAGGCTCTTCAGCGGGTGCCTGCAGCTCACCCTCTTCCCCGTCCCAAAAAAATGCAACGTGGATTGTTGCAGTCATTTTTGCTGAGCTCTGGCTCTTGATAAAGGTTTCCCTTGAAGTGGTTTTGAAAGGACAGCATGCTTCTCCCCTCATCTTTTATAAAATTTGCCAACCAGCAGTGGAGCTGGGCCCTTGAGCACAGCTGTGTCGCTGAATGTCCTTACCAAATCCCGTGGCATCCGAAGGAGCGTCCTGAGCCAGCGTTTGTGCCAAACGGAGCCGGGGGAATAGTCTCCTGGTAAGAATGGAAAGGAGAGGAGGTGGCGGTGGCTGTGCCGGCTGGGCTGCAGCCCCTGCGTGGCGTGTGACGTCCTGCAGCCCGTCCTGGTCGTCTTGCTCCCTCTCACTTCAGCCCCACCACTGCTCCTCTGCAGCGCTGTCCTGGTCCGGGGGTGTGGGGGTAAGTCCGCGCTCCCTTTCAGCATCCCTCCCAGGCACGTCTGTCCTGTTGGCAGCACGGGTGGCAGCCCCGGATCCTTGTACGCAGTGCTGCAGCTGGTTCCTGCAGCAGACAAGCAAATTTCTCTAAAAACCTTTTTGCCCCCCAGCCTGTCCTGGAGCCGCGTGCCCCACGCCTGCTGGTAGGGGAGGCTGGCGGCCGGGATGCTTCGTGTGAACCCGCCCACGCCGAGCGCACGCCGTGTCCGGATGGGGCAGAACCTGTGCAGGCACCACGCCAAAGCCCGGCGGCGGTGTGGCAGAGGGACAGCGTGGCTCCCTGTCTGTGTGCCTGCAGCCCAGAGGATGCCAGCCCTCCCCGTGACGAGAGCGGTGGGGAGACCTGCTGCGGCACCGCAGCCCCAGAACCGGCTCCCGGGGGGCCCGCGCTGCAGGGCCCCACCGGGGCGGG
>NW_010100077.1:79846-89698 GCF_000699245.1 Pterocles gutturalis | reverse complement strand
CGGGGTTGCGGTTTGTGGGACATAGACCCTGGGGGGCTTAGGGAGGGGTTATGGGGGTGTAGGGCGGACAGAACAGGGACGGTGGGACACTGCGTGTGGGGGTGCAGGTGTGGGATGGGGGCAGGGATGGGGTGAGGGCGGCTGCAGGGGCTTTGGGAGGCTCAGAGTGGGGTCTGGGCTCTGATGGCACTTGTACGGGGGTCTGAGGTGCCGCAGACACCCCTGTGTGTGTAGTCTGGTAAACTTGGGGGTCTCGTGGAAAACATCTGAAATGCCATGATGGTGTAGTGTGAAGCATTCCTGTTGTTTGCAATGCACCCTGAAATATCGCTGACCCACAGGAGAGGGGTGCCTGTGAGCTGCCCCTTGCTACAGAAACAGCTCTGGCTGGTGATTGATTGCCCCAGAGCTTCGCGGGCAACAACCTGTGTCACTTGGGTGCACATGAGGGTGACATCTCTGTCCTGTGCATGTCAGATCCTGTCATGGCTTTGCAGCTGAGCGGGTGGATCAAACCCTCTCTCCCGGGTAGCCCAGGAAAGGTGGTGAAGAGCCTGGTGTGGTGCCTGAGCGGCTGGGACCAGGATGGTCACAGGTGTCCCCTTCCTGCTGTGTCGAAGAACGTTGTTTCTGTGGTAGAGTTTGTTTTGCGGGTTAGGATTTGAGGGCCAAAGCCAGCATTGGCTGGAGCACTGGCTGGTGGTCCCCTGGGAGGCTGAGAGCTTGTCTTTAGAATGTGGTGGTGTGTTTTGGATGCTGTGGATGAGGGAATTGGACCCCTTGCATTATACTCATCTTCTTGTGCTCAGCGAAGGATTCTGTCTGCTGTCGGTCTTCCAGTCAGCCCAGGTTTTGCTGCTCTTTATCCTCTTTTTACTGGGACTCAGGAATTGCCAAAATTGTTCCCATCCTCCCCCTTCCTCACGATGATGCTGAAGACAGGACATGGTTTGGATTCTCACGCCTGGGGGGGAAGGTTATTTGCTTGGAAGATGGTCTGTCTGGGCAGCGGTGGGCTCTCAACGTGCCGCAGCTGTGCTCCTCTGGGTGTGTGGAGGTTTGGAGGCAGAGGTGGGAGCTGGGACAGCGGTTAGGAATGACTCATGTGTTGCTCTCAGCCTTCAGCACATCCCATAAGCTACCCGCCCTCACCACAGGGCTTGGAATTGAAAGCTCTCGGTGCTTTACTGGTCACGAAGGGTCAGTAGATGCAGATTTGGGCTCTCTGCCTTGGCTGCGGGGCGGTGATGTGAGCCTTGGGAACCTCCAGGCTGCTGGCATAGTGTTGCATGTGCTTGTGGACACCAGGAGGATGTCTGTGGACCCAAATAATTTGGGATGGGGGTTTCAGGTGTTCTAGGAGTGATGGCAGCAGGACTATACATTTTGTGGATGCTGAAGCAATAAAAAATATTGAAATGAATCGGAGAAAAACCACTGTTGGAAGGGACCCCTGGAAGTCATAGGCGCAAAGCAGAGCTAGCGTCAGAAGTAGTTCAGGTCACTTGTGGCCATGTCTGGTTGAATATTCCCAAGAAGATTCCTGCACCCTGGTCCCAGCACTGACCACGCTGGTATCGAAGAATTGTTTTCTTCATGTGTGTAGTCAGAATTTCTGTTACTGCAGCCTGTTTCCATCACTTCTTGTCCTTTCACGGTGTGCTCGGAGAAGTTTGGCTTCTGAGCTCTCTGACTGCCCAGCAGCGTAGATCAGACGGGAGGGAAACGCGACGGCTGACTTCCCATCTCCTCTGGTGCAGCCCGGCCAGTCTGACACACAGTCCTGGAGAGCTGCTACGGAGATGTGCGAGTGCTCCGGGCTCAGCCACAGCGAGCTGAGAAGTCCTGCTTGGTCTTCTCCTGGTGGTGCCTGCAGGAGCAGCGCTGTTTTGGCATTTGCGGTTGTTCTTGTTCGCGAGGCCTTGCTTGGATGCAGAGCTTTGCTGGCTGCGAGGCAGAGCTTGTGATACGGTTCACATCTCACATCACATGTGTTTTGCTGTGACCGGTAGACTGTAACCTTTGAAATGGTAGAGTGAGCGAGGCTTTTGACTTTTGCAGAAGCTTTTACCATTGAGAGACTCTACCTGTAAACAGCTGCGACTGCTGCTTCCATGATGGACGCCACCTAAAGAAGGAACAAGAACCACAGCTGTAGTGAGCACCTGAAGACCCTTATGGTCTGCAAGGACTGCTTGCCCTAAGGGCGTTGCTGCAAAGACACAGCGAGGCTGTGGCACTGCCTGGAGCCTCTGTAGATGTCACCTGTACAACACAGCCTGCCACCACGGCGCCAAGTATTTTGAGGAGAAGCATCTCTGTCAGAAAGGTGCTGGGGTTTGGTGTAGCAGCGTTGCATGGCAAGGAGGCTGTCACTGGTTCGAAGCGAGTTATTTCCATAGTGTGTGTCTTCCCACTGACAGTTTTGTAAGAAAAAGCGTTTTCTGCTAAATTAATGAAGACTTTTTGCTCCCAGAAGTTTCTTGCCTGTTTCAGTCATTTTAACTTTGGTGTGGAAGCCCCTTGGGCTCTCCCCTTCCTCACTGAGCCACTTACATCAGGTTCCTGAAATCCTTTGCTTACAGGGAGGTTTCTTGGGATTGAGTCCTTCTTATTGATATTCCCTGGACTTCCTCACAGGCTTTCAGCAGCCTTTATATGGGAGCAAAAGAAGCAGATTTATTATTCCAGTCTCGAGCTTGCTAGCTCCGCGTGTGGGGGGACAGCCCGAAGACTGGGCTGACTGCCTTTGCTACGGTATCCTAGTGGAAGCTGCTGCTCAGTTGCTGATGTCTAATAATTCTTTGGTCTCTTGGCCATTGTCTCTGTACCCCTGAATTTTGGAGCCACTGGAGCCAGGCTCTTTGTTTTGGTCCCCCAGGAGAGAGGGAAACTAAGGCGAACCTTTTGGTCCCTGGACTTCCCCACAGCCCTGTTGCTGTGAGCTGTCTTTCCCTTTCCTGGCTGTCTTTCACTACCAAGAACACAAGTTACCTTTTAAAATATCCTGTAACCTATTCAACTGCGTTTCCCTCCAGTTAGAGGCGTGCGTGTCATTTAGGTGCTCCCTGCTGCTGTTCATGGTGGGGATTTACTGCTTGGCAGGTCGTCTGCAGGTGGGTCTGGGCGCTGAAGGTGGGTCTGGCTTCACTGGGCTCTGGCAGGAGAGGGTTGGTTCAGACTCTCTTGAGGAAGAGGATGATGAATGGGGATGGAGGGATGAAGGGAGCCAGAGCTCCTGTGTAGCGAGCCAGGGCGCAACGGCTCTGCTGCTGGGGAGTCTGTGTGATCCCGGTGCTGCTCGGCTGTGGTTTTTCTGGCTGTGCCTTGGCCTGGGACCACATGGGACCTTCAGGGGCTGGTGGCAGCATGTTTCCTTTCTGCTCTCTTCAGTCAGAAGTAACCTTCTGGATTTGTGCTTTTCCAGGTCTCTTCACACTCCTGGTCGAAGATTTTGGTGAGTGCATGAAACCTTCCTGGGAAGTCAGTTTTGTGCTTGACATTACCCGTAGTCCTTTCCGGTGGGCTTTACACCAGCTTCTGCCCTTTGTTTGCAGGGGTCAAGGGAGTGCAGGTTGAAGAGATTTATGATCTGCAGAGCAAATGCCAAGGGTAAGTCCCAGGCGTGAAAGTGTGAGTTTTATTGAGCAGAACGTGTCTGTGGGCCTGGGAGCTCATCGGGAGGCGTTCAGAAGGGCCGGGTGAGCTTGTCAGTCATGGAGGTCAGCGTTGTAAGTGACGAAACAGGAGTGCTTCATCAGGTTTGGGGCAGACAGGCAACCTCGTGCGTTGAGAAGGACCTTGTGGGGCAGGTCCCATGGAGAGGTGCAGTGTCAGCCAGTGTGCTCGCAGCGTGGGCTGTCTTTCTGTCTCAGTGCTTTGCAATGGCTTTGAGGCTGCTGTGTTCTTAAAAGCCCTTGTCTGAACTCCTGTTGAAAATGAATACAACATCTATTTAAAAGGAAGGGTTGTTCAGTGGTCAGCCACTATTCTGCAGGTTGGTCAGTGTCCAGAGGTGAATTTCACCTCCTGTTTCCCTGTCTTGCATCTCTTAAGACCTATCAAACCCAAAAGTTTCCGAGCTTGATGGTTATCTCAGCCCGGAGCATTAGTGTGTCCTTGGTAATGTGGGGCTGGGGGGACTTGTGGTAGGGATGGTCACTTCCAGAAAGATGGGGCTGGTGGTTCTTCTTTTCCCCTCTGTCTTTGCTCTGCCTGTGGTGTGAAACAGAAGGTTTCTGGCACTGGGCAGAGCAGCCCCACTGGTGTGGTCCATCCGAAACGAGGCAGCTGCTGATTTCTCTCCACAGCCCTGTGTATGGGTTCATCTTCCTGTTCAAGTGGATTGAGGAGCGCAGATCACGTCGGAAGGTCTCTACCCTGGTAGATGAGACGTCGGTGATCGACGATGACATCGTTAATAACATGTTCTTTGCTCACCAGGTAGGCTGGAGGCGAGGGAAAAGGGGAGGGGTGTCTTGTGTGACACCTCAGGGAAACAGTGTGGTACAGAGGGGCTGCACTGCTCTTGCTGGTCCTGAGGGCAGCAGCTCTTCCCTGGGTGTCTCTGCCCTGAGCTCCACGTTGGAGGGAATCCAGTGAGGGCTGCGAGCCTGTCTGTGGCCTGTGCTGTGAGCAGATGCTCATGGGGGCATTGTGTGGCTCGGTAAACGAGACTGACCTCCTCCCTTCCTTTGAGAGAAGTCAAGTCGCTGCTCTCACGGGTGATTCTTGCGTCAGTACATTACAATTGATTGTTGCTGACTCTGAGGGGTTGTTGAAGGGTTGCCTTGTTCCAACTGGTTAAGATGCTCCTTGTGTCACCCTCCAGCTGATCCCAAATTCCTGCGCCACCCATGCCCTGCTGAGCGTCCTCCTGAACTGCAACAATGTCGACCTGGGCCCCACGCTGAGCCGCATGAAGGATTTCACCAAAGGATTCAGCCCTGAGGTAGGGCTGGGGTGGTGCAGGGCTCTGGACGGGTGGCATGTGTGAATCTGCCTCTTGCTCCCCTCTCAGGATGATGCTCTGATGAGCTGGCTCCTTTCCAGCCCTTTGTGGCTGCACGCTGTAGAAGTATTGCCTCTTGTCTCTCACCTTCCTGCCTTGCCTTGCCCAGAGCCTTGGTCCCCTTACACTGGGCACAGCTCTGAGCCTTTTGTCCTGCTATTCCTTAGCCCAGATGCATTCTCTAAGTCTGTGATCAAAAGTCCTCTCTCCTACCTTCAGACCTGTCTTAAAGTCTGTGTTTCTGTCTATCTGTAACTTATTTAGCAGAAATTGTGTGTTCTTTGCATCTTGGGTTTTTCCTATAACTCAGCAGAGCAGCGGGTGTGCTGAAAGTGGCTCTCCCAGTCCTGTGCGTGGATGGAGGGAATGGGGAGCGGGTGGGTGAAGCATTTTGTTTGTTTCCTGTCATTTCTCAATTGTTTTACTCTCTTGCTCTTTGCTGCAGAGTAAAGGCTATGCCATTGGCAACGCCCCAGAGCTGGCCAAGGCCCACAACAGCCATGCCAGGTGAGTGAGGGTGTCTCTTGCAGCTCACGTTTGCTGGAGGAGGCAGACTCTCCGCTGACCTCTCGCCTCTCTTGCCCTCATAGGCCAGAGCCACGGCACCTGCCGGAAAAGCAGAATGGTATCAGTGCTGTGCGAACCATGGAGGCTTTTCACTTTGTCAGTTATGTCCCCATCAAGGGACGCCTGTTTGAGCTTGACGGGCTCAAGGTCTATCCCATTGACCACGGTAAGAGCCCACCTGGCCCTACTTGTTGACACAGTTGAATAGATGCCCTGTTATGTCTGAATGTAGGGATTATTTTTCATTGCCCCAAAGCATTACCTGATGTTTGTGGAGAGCCACTCCAGTGGCTCCCAGATTTGTCCTGAGTTTTGACAGCTTGTTTTGGAGCCTATACACTGTGGACTGTGTTCAGAAGGCAATTATTTCTAAATGCATTTCATTGTTTTTTCCAATGTTGCCATTCTCCTCCCCAATTGCTCAGGGCCATGAGATCCTTGTGCAGCTCTGAAATAACTCGGTATTGCAAGCAGAATTTCTCTCCTCCTCATTCTCTCCTCGTGCTGGATAACTGCTCTGTGTTGAGGCACAAGATCCCCAATGCAGATCCCAGCAGGCTGCTTGGGTTCCTTCCTTCTCTTACAACTCGACTCAATTCTTATGGCTTTCAGACACTTATTTATCCCTGCTAGCACTTTGCTTCTGTCTGTCAGCCCTTTCAGCGAGGTACCCACTTCATGTGCCTGGTTTTCTTAAGCATGGCACCAGGTTCACTGGCAGGTGGAGCCCCACAAGAGCTGGGATTTCCTTGGACTTTGTGAGCCTGGAGCCTGTGAATCGCTTGTGGTCTGTAGGGTTCAAAACTCACCTTTCTGTCCTGCAGATAACTCACATTTTTCCATTTGGAAGGCAGAGGGTTCCATGTATGGGCTGACAGCGTGGTCCTTCTGCCTCCTGGGCCCCTTCTTGCCTTGTTCCCTGGCCTGTCAGGAAGCCATGAGATTGTCTCTTGTGAGGATGGCAGGATCCGCTCTGTGAGTCTGAAGTGGGAGCCTTGGACTGCTTTGCTAATTCCATCTCTGTATCCTTATTGCAGGGCCGTGGGCTGATGATGAGGAATGGACAGACAAAGCCAGGAGAGTGATCATGGAGCGCATTGGCCTGGCCACTGCAGGGGCCGTGCTGCAGGCACGGCCCCTCACTATTTTTTCCCTGGATTATTTCTACTGTGGTGTCTGTGCAACAAGTAGTGGAAGTGGAGGTGGAGAATGTTGCTTGGGAGGGGTGCAGGTGCCCTGCCTCCTTGCCTGGAATTTGCCTGCAGAGAACCTGCATTCTGTGTGATGCAGAGTCCCTGTAAATGGCTGCACGGGATAAGAGTGGCAGATTAGGCCCCTGTTTACTCGAGTCCATAGGAGAAGGAATGGTGCTGGCAGCCTGCTGACCCCCCTTGCTGGGAGATGGGCGTTCCACCACCAGCTTGCGGCTGATGTCTGCTGTCCCTTCCTGCAGGGAGCCGTACCACGACATCCGCTTCAACCTGATGGCGGTGGTGCCTGATCGGAGGATGAAGTACGAGTCCAAACTGCACATCTTGAAGATGAACCGCCAGACTGTGCTGGAGGCCTTGCAGCAGGTAGGACAGCCCAAGCTGTGAGGCAGTGCAAGCGTGGGGTGGGGACAGGCTCTGCTGTCAGGTCATCTGTGGCATTGCCAGTTGATTATGTGCATGGGTGGTTGGCGGTTGGTGGTTGGCTCACCCTTGCAAGTTCTCCTTCTGTGGTGCTTGAACAGGAGGGATGTGTTTTGGGTCACCCTGGTCCAGCACTCAGTTTCTGCCATTTGCCTTCAAGCTTATCCGAGTTACTCAGCCTGAGCTGATCCAGACCCAGAAGTCCCAGGACTCTCAGGCTCCAGAAGAGGCAAAGCCAGCCAGCAGCAAGACTCCAGAGAGCACCCGTCCAGGTAGACCCCATACCAGTGGCGTCCCAGCCAGCCAGCCTGGCCTGCTGTGGAGCCAGCACCGGCTGGTGACAATGGCTAGCTGACCTGGAGCTTGAGGCATTTTTATGGTCAGCTTCACCTTCTTTTCTCCCAACCCAGCTCTGTGTGTGCTGTACTGGGGTGTTGTACATGCCTCTGTGCCTGGGAGGAGTGTCAGAGGGACGTGGAGCTTGAAAATGGGAGGGCTTAAGCTTGGGGACACTTGCAGACAGCTGGAGGTGGAATGGGAGGTGGGTGTGCTGGGCTGGTGGCGCGTAAGAGTTGTGCCACGTGTGCGGGGCAAGGGGTGGCAGAGGACATCGAGTAGAATGTGACGGTGCTGGTCATGAAAGACTGTGCTGTTCTTGTGTGGCAGACGGCACCGACGAGCCTGCCAGCCAGGGCCACCCTGCGGCCACCCAGAGCCCACCCAACAAATCCAAACCAGTGGCAAAGACATCAGCGAGCAGTATCAATGGGGCGCCTCCAGCAAACCCCAACCCCATCGTGCAGAGGTTGCCAGCCTTCTTGGATAATCACAACTACGCCAAATCCCCAATGCAGGTAGGCTGGAGCTCCAGGCCAGCAGTGTGCCTGACTTGAGCTGAGCTTTTCCATTCCAGTCCCTTACTGGACTGTGGGAGTGTGGCTGTCAGCCAGTCTGAGCCCTCCCCTGCCCTGCAGCCTGCCTGCCCTTGCACTAACCCAGGCTGGAAGGTGGGAGGGTAAAGACTGACCTGGCAAAAGAGGTTGGCGTTGATGTGGGCCAGCTGAGCAAGCACATGGAAGAGCCCCATCTCCTCTCAGAAGGGACAAGCCCCGGTGTCTTGGCTGAAGCGAGGACGTGTCTGCTGGGCTCTTCCTCCTCGCCCCGCTGCCTGCAGGCCATCAGTAATGGTGTTTTGCAGGAGGAAGAAGACCTTGCGGCAGGAGTGGGTCGCAGCCGGGTCCCAGTCCGACAGCACCAGCAGTACTCGGACGATGAGGATGACTATGATGATGATGAGGAGGAGGAAGTTCGTAACACCAACTCGGCCATCAGGTGACAACTTGAGCCAAGGGCGAGGGGCAGGGAGCAGATGTTTGCAGAACCACCAGCAGTGACTTCCAGATCTCTTTCCTGAGCGCAGTTAGCTGTGTTAGAGCCTGCGCCTGTGTGTGCGATCAGGGCTGCTCTCTTGGCCTGCTGGTCTACTGTTCACCCGCTGAATTTTGTGCATGCCTTCTCTAGCTCTTCACAGTCAACCCTGAGTTTTGTCTGCCCTAAGTTACTGTGTGTCAGCAGCAAAACTTGCGGATTCTCTGCTTTCCCCTCTTTTCCAAATGTTCCCGAATAAACAGAATAGCCCAGTTCTGTGGGGCTTCTCCACAGCTCCCTCCTGCTAGCACTTTTCTTGTGCCACTGGTGGCTCTGTGGGTGGTGGAGCTTGACCTGCAGAAGGTCACCTGTTAGCTGATAAATCACTGTATTTTACGGTTGGAGGGCAGAGGCAGGCTGCTCTGCATTGAAGGCTGCCTGGTGCTCAAGAAAATGTCATGTGAGCTGCCTGGGGGGGCTTCACTTCTCCAAAATGAACCTCAGTTCCCCAGTGCTGATTGCCAGATCAGCTCCTGGTGACAGCATTGGTGTGCTCAGACTGCTATGAAGGTCAGGAAGGGGTGTCACAGCGAGGCTGCTCTTAGGGCTTCTGGAAGAAGAGCAGGGGTACACAGCACCCTTTGGGAAGGCCCCTGTCCCCCCTGGCTGCATAGGAATACCTGTAGCTGAGTGGTTTGGTGGGGTGGGGTGCTGTCAGAGAAGCTGGTGGCAGAGGACGTGACCTAGAAATGTTCCAGGACTTGCTTCATCCCAGCAGATGGGCTGGAGTGCTGGGTGTGGGGCCGGCAGCACCTGCGCTGGCCCCCCACCTCCTCCCCCTCACCTGCCCTGCTATGTCCCTGGGCAGGTACAAAAGAAAAGGGCAGGTAAAGCAAGAGCATGTGACGGGGGCTGCGGATGGCCAGCTCTCTGTCCTCCAGCCCAACACCATCAACGTCCTGGCTGAGAAGCTGAAGGAATCTCAGAAGGATCTCTCCATTCCCCTGTCCATCAAGACCAGCGGCGGAGGCGCTGCCGTGGCGGTGGTCACCCACTCCCAGCCCTCTCCTACCCCCAGCAATGAAAGCACGGACACCGCCTCCGAGATTGGCAGCGCCTTCAACTCCCCACTGCGCTCTCCCATCCGCTCAGCCAACCCCACCCGCCCCTCCAGCCCCGTCACCTCCCACATCTCCAAGGTGCTCTTTGGCGAGGAGGACGGGCTGCTGCGCGTCGACTGCATGCGCTACAACCGGGCCGTCAGGGGCCTGG
>NW_010100077.1:61123-79756 GCF_000699245.1 Pterocles gutturalis | reverse complement strand
TTTTGGGGGGTTGGCACCTCTCCTCCGGCACCAGGACACTGTCCTTTGACTTCAGGGGTGGATACTGGTCCTTTGCAATGGCTCCTAACACTTCCTTCCCCTGTGTGCAGATGGGGGGAAAAGCTCCCCCCCTTCCATCAAACCCGGTGAAGAGGCCCCGGTTGCAATCAAACTGGACGAGAAGGAGGGCAGTGAGGCCAGTGACAGCAAAGAGAAGGTGGGACTTGGCAGGACCAGTGATCACCCTGGGGGGGAAAAGTATTCTCCCAAGGTGAGTTTTGTGCTGCGGCAGCCCTGGGAACGTGGAGCTCCCTGTGCTCACCCAGAGATGCAGCAGCGCTGGCCGTGACCGAACCGCATGTGCACGCTGTCCCGCCCGCATGTCGCCGCAGCCGTCCCTCGAGGCACGGGCAGTGCAGGTTTTGCGCCTTGTGTCATCTTGGGGACGTTTGCCCTGGTAGTGGGCAGAGCCGCTGTCTCCCGCAGTCGAGATGTTCAGTGTGCTGTGCTCTCCTTTGGACCAGAGGCCGGTGGGACCCTGCATCCCCAAATCCCAGCCTGCTGGTAACTTTACTGCTGGTCTCTGCCCTCCAGCCAGAGAGAGGGGCAGGCTTAGGCAGCACAAGTGTATCAAGGGCTCCCTGGAGCAGAGCTGGCTAGAAACTGTTTTACTCAAAAGGGAAGTCTTCGGATTTCATTATTGAGAAGAACCAGGCTCCGGGGTGTTTCTCAGGCATGCACACACCACTCCCCCTTGTCCCAGAGAACCAGGTCCATGGGGCTGGGCCAGGCTCCCCTGGGGCTGGCTGTAGCGCTGGCCGATTGATCACCCTCTGACTCAGAAATTTCCTACATGTGGCAGGGGTCTGTGGGCTCACGTTTGCTGTGCTTGACCCTGGCAGGAGCTACTGGCGCTACTCAAGTGCGTGGAGGCTGAGATTGCGAACTACGAGGCCTGCCTGAAGGAAGAGGTGGAGAAGAGGAAGAAATTCAAGGTATGCTTGTTGATGGCTTCTTTGCATTGCTGATGTAGCTCCCTGAAGGCTTCTGTCTGGGGTGTCCTCATGGCAAAGTGGAGGGAAGGTGTTTCAGCTGAGAAGGGCCATGGGGAGCGTTCAGAGTCCCTTTCCTGTTACCAGACAGCCCGTGGGGCAGAGCTCCTGCCTGGACAGACCCGCTCCCCTGAGCAGCACTAACCAGCCTGAGGGGGATGGTGGAGCACTGCAGCTCCCAGGGCCTGGCAGCATTCCTCCCCTGCCCACCCTTGCGTCTTCCCAGCTGCCCTTTGTGGAAAATGCCGGCATCTGAACTGGGGTGGAGACTGTCCCAGTTGTGCACTGGCCTGAGCTGGGCTGGGAGCTTGGTCCCTTCCTGCTCTGGTCTCCTTGGCCTGCGGGATGGGCCAGGCATGCCGGCTCTTTGCCCCCTCTCATCCTTGAGCTCTCCTTTCTCCCTGCCACCTGTTTGTGGATTATTTGTGGATTTTTCATCTTTATAGATTGATGACCAGAGGAGAACCCACAACTACGACGAGTTCATCTGTACCTTCATCTCCATGCTGGCCCAGGAAGGTGAGCAGAGCTCTGTGGGTGAGGAGGTGAGCGTGGGGCTCAGAGGCAGCAGCTGGGAGCCTGGGAAGCTCCCCCAGCCCTGCTCCCCATTCCTGCCAGACCTGGGGCACAAGATAGTGCCAGTCTGGGGAGCCACACGTCTCTCCTCTGTGTCCTCCTGATTTTATAGTCCCCAGAGGAGCCCACTGACGGGTTTTGGGGGAGGGAGGAGGGCTGCACCCTGGAATGGGCAATACCAGCCCTACAGTGTGGGGTGTGTCCATCTGCCTCTCCCCGCAGGCATGCTGGCGAGCCTCGTGGAGCAGAACATCTCTGTCCGCAGGCGGCAGGGAGTCAGCATTGGCCGCCTGCACAAGCAGAGGAAGCCGGACCGCCGGAAACGCTCCCGCCCATATAAAGCCAAGCGGCAGTAGCCTGGGAGTCAAGACTGTGAGAAGCAGCAGCTGGGTTTTGTGGCTTTGGCTAGTGGGCGTGGATCTATGTTACCCTTTGCCCAAGGAAGAGGGACCACAGCGACAAGCCCTCGGCCAAGGAGGAGCTTGGGGACAGAGAAAACAGTTTTCGTCTGAGCCTGAGTTGTGAAAGGCCAGAATGTTGTCTTGAGGGGAGTCCCTGCAGCTGCAGCAGAAAGTGAGCTGCAGTGTCCAGCTGCCTGACTGTGCCACAGCACGCCCGGATGCCGTGGGCCTGTGTCTCAACACCGTGGCTGAGGACTGCAGCAGGAGGTGAAGGACCCACCCGGCCGCTGGCAGGTCTGGCTTTGCGGGGAATGCCAGTGATGCTGACGTGAGGCTGTGCTGGCCGCAGCTGTCTGGGGCTTGTGTCCTCCTGTATCCAGGCCTTCAGCTCTGCGCTTCCCCAGAATGTTCATGTCTGTGTTTTCTATCCCTCTCCCTCCTTTCCCCAAAATTATTTTTGGTTCTGACCCATGCTTTTGCCATTGCTGAGCAAGGCGTCTCCTGGACAGAGCCCATTCTGCATCCACCTGCCTCTGCGCTGCCCAGCTCCCCGAGCTGGCAGACGTGTGGCCAGGCCATCCTGCCTTGCCCTGCCCTCGCTGCTGGGGAATGGCAGCACCCTGTGCCTGCGCAGCCAGACTCCCTGGGGGGCCTTGGCAGCTCCATTGCCTGGTGAGGATGGGTGGGCTTGTCTCTGGAGGGGGCCTTGTGCCCAGCCAGCGTGGTGATGCTGGGGGTGGCATGTGGCTCTGCTGCCAGGGCTGCTCTCATGGGAACCAGCTCTGTGGCCCTGCAGTGCCTGTGGGTCGCGCAGGGCTGCTCCAGGCCCAGTTCCTAGAGAAACCCCATGAATGATGAACAGAGCAAGTTCCTAGGGCAGCCTCGGTGCTGCCCGGCTCGGTGCTGCCCGGCACGGTGCTGGGGTGGGTCCTGGATGCAGAGTCACTTGGTGCCCTGGGTGAAGCCCTTCAGCCTGGGAGAGGGGACAGTGGTTGCTGTAATGCTGGAGGCGGTGGTGGGCAGAAGGAGTGGAGGGAGCCCAAAGCTGCTCCTCGTGCCCAGGCTGCTTGCTGATGAGGGAAGCAGCTTGTTCGTACCCCAGCACGCAGGCCTGGCCTGCCTCATGCCTGCTGCCTTCTACCATCCCCACCCGCACTCGGCCATGTGGTCGCCTGCCTGTCCCCAGCAGCCCGGCAGAAATAGTGGAAGCCGGAGGTGTCAGCACGTCTCTCTGGAAGTGGCCTGAGGTGCAGCTGGGACAAGGGGAGCTGCCTGAGGAGAGGACTGACCTTTGCAAATGTGCAGATTTGTACAGATCCTGACTATGGAATGAAACTGGGGTGGTTTTTTTTTTTATTTGTTGAAGGGAAGAAAATTCTTCTGTCTCCTGCCGTGTCCAATATCAAGTACTGTAAATAATGGATCTGTCTGAAGGAATAAAGCTATCAGGTAACAGCCAGCCAAGGGGAGCCGTGCGAGGGAAAGGAGAGGGGTGTGTGTGGCTGGGAGCACTGAATGCCTGCTCCAGGCCATGCTGTCCCTGCTGGCAGCTCTTATGGGGTGCTAAAATCTTGAGATAATTGTGGGGATTGCAGCAACAGCAGGTGAACGTGATGCTGGTGGAATTGAGCTCAATTTATTAACACAGCTCAGCAGGATTTTTTGGCAGGCAGCTCTGTGCAGGATGGCAGAGGCCACGGCTCAGGCCCTCAGCTAGGACGGGTTCCTGGGCTGGGTGGGATTTCAGGCTAGAAGTCCAGGGCGCAGATCAAGGCTGTGCCCCGTTTGATCCAGTGCTTCTGCGGCTTGTCTGTAGGGATCTCCACCGCAATCACGAAGTTGGTGGAGTGGCCCGTTGTTGATAGTGTGCCTGTAATGGGGGAAGCAAGGGCAAGAGGGTGGCACTGCCACCCTGGCTGCTGCACAGTGACCCAGGAGTCCCATACAAGTGGCCCCATGTGAGATCCCATCCCATGCTCGTGCTGGGTGACAGGCTGAGGGCTGGGGCAAAGAGGTGTGTGTATTTGCAGGTGTGGGCTTGAGACCCTGGCCAGAGACACTGCTGCATAGCCAGGGTGTCTGGCTGTTCCATCTCCCCAACCAGAGCAAGAGAAATCTTTTTTCCCTGGCTGGTCTCAGCCTACAGTGCCTCGCTCCATGCCATGTGTGGAAGAAGGAGCCCCTGCAGCCTCTCCTGGCTGCCCTGCCTCGCTGCTTCTACCCTCTCCCTTGCTTCTGGAGACCCGGCTTTAGGGCACCTACCTGCACGAGTGAGAGTCTTATAGATTGGGCACAGGTAGGTGCCAGTGGCTGGCAGCTTGCGGTTGGGGACAGGCAGCAGCCAGATGACGGCCATCTCTGTGTAAAGCTCCTTGGGGCGTGACTCTGCCAGCTGAAACGCAGCGGGGTCCCAGCGGGCGCCTTCCAGAAACAAGCCATGGATGTAGCAGCCTTCGTTGGGATGGCGTGTGAGCTCGCTCACCGACTCCTTCATCACCTGCAGAGGAGAGGAGGGGGCCCAGTGCCATGATCAAGGTGTGTCCCTGCAGGCTCGGCCCCCAGGACCCCCTTAAGCTGCTCTTAGCTAAGTCAGTGCTGTCACAGGGCCCAGCTCTCGGATGGGCTGAGCTGGGCTTTCTGGCATCTCATGTCATGGGGCTGTGAGGCAGCCTGTGGAAAAGCCTGGGGAGAGTGATGTGGGCACGTCTGGAGAGGCAGAGAGGTCTTTCCCTGCCTCGTGGAGGTGTCCAGCAGTGGGGTGGGTGTATCTGAGCCCAGAGGGGATGATGGGCTCTGTGGACAGCTGTGCAGCTGCGTCTTCACTTCTTGGGTAGGGCACAAGGGCAAGAACTGCTGCCTTTGTGGCCGCCTAGCTAAAAATATCCAGCAAAAAATCCAGAGCCTCTGGCTGACCCACTGACCTTGAAGCTAAACGAGATGGTGTCAATGGAGATGACAGACTTCCTGGCGAAGTTCTGCAGTGTCCCTGTGAGAAAGGCCTGGGGGAAGAAGAACCCGCTGATCCAGAACACAGGGGGGATCCCGTGGCTGATCCATTTCTTCAAGAATTCAATCCGCTGCACCAAGTCGATCACCCAGGCTCCCAGGGGCTTCAGCGACGGGTAGGCCTGCGGGGGACCCAAAGAGGAAGGTGTTGAAGGCATGCGAGGACCACCTAGACTTTGTGCCCCAGTTGCTGAAAGCTGCCTAGAGCCCAGGGGCCAGGAAAAACAGAGCTGCACTCGGCAGGAGACATCTTCGTGCCCGGGGAGCAAGAGCCAGTTGCTGGTGGGACAGCCCAGTCCAGATGTGGTGGCTGATGCCCTATTCCCCTGGCTCGGGTGAGCTCCTGCGGGCAGGTGGGCTGGCTGGGGCACGTACCTTGGCGTCCCACATCTCGGGGACAGTGTTGTTGTACAAGCTGGTGGCCATCAGCTCCAGCTGAGAGGACATGACAACCAGGCCCTTGAGAGCTTTCAGCAAATCCTTCAGTGACTGAGCAATCACCTCCAGGAGCCTGTTGTACCTGCAGAGAAAGAGCAGAGGGAGTGGAGCAACTCAGTGCCATGATTTATCACCCACATCACCCCAGAGGGTCTGGATCTCTGCACAATGAGTGAAGCTTCTCCGTGTAACCCTGAGTCCTCTTTAGCAGGGTCTCACAGCTCCCCTCCAGCCCTGGATTGCTGATGGCAACGGATGGAGACAGTGATCAGTCCCCACAGGACAGGGATCAGCTGAAGGCTCTGCTGGGACAACAAGGTTGTCACTGTGGCTCCCAACCCTGCTGCTGTACTCAGCACTGAGGTTCCTCAAGGGTGGGTGGGAGGGTGGATGGGAGCCCCTGCACATCTCTGCTGTTCCCCAAGTGACCAGCTGGCCACTGGCCCAGGATGTGATCCCACAAAGGCTTTACCTGATGACCTCCTGCACCAGCACCATGTTCATGGACTCCTCATAGCGCAGTGGGTATTTGTGGATCACCTCCTGCAGGTCCATGGGGGCAGGCACCTTTGCCAGGATCTCGTTGGAGATCTCCTCCACGAGCTGCAAGACAGCAAGCGGGTGGACATCGTCCCAGCTATGGCTGCCGAGAAGGGGCAGAGCTAACACTGGGGTGGCAGTGCTGTTGCTGGCACCCAGCAGGCGTGGTGGCACCTGTGGACAGCTGGTGTTTGTTCTAGCTGCCTGTGCCAGACAGGGGCTGCTGGAGCAGTGATGGGTCTGGGGAACCCACCTCTTCCCTGCTGCGGCCTCCCACCGTGAAGGTCTTGGGTTGCAGCTGCGTGATGGCCCCCAGCAGAGCGAAGGTCTCGTTCTGAGCGAAGGTGATGTTGGCGTTGTCGTGTAAACCAAAGAGCTCTGGGCTGTCATTGAGTGGCAGGCTCTTGATGTACTGGAGGTAGCCCTGGAGAGCAATTCACACAGGTGTGAGGCCAAGAGTGCAGGGATAAAGCTGTGGTGCCCTTCGGGCTGCTGGGGGCCTGGCCCAAAATAAGTGACTAAACCATGGCTGGTGGATAAGCTAAACCAAACAGATCACAGACCTGCAGGTTTGGTTGGGAGATATTCCTCGTCTTGGTGTTTGAGGTTCATTCATTGACATTTACACAGCTCCTAGTCTCTTGTCGCAGCCAGGAAACCTAACGTGCAGCTGTGACTTGGGGACAGCATGTGTGCCCTGTGCAGTGCTGGCTGACATGGGTCTCAGGCTGCTTGGAGGGCTGCAGGGTGGCAGCTCCTCTGAGCCAGCTTTGGTGGCTGAGCAGGGGCCATGGCTGTGGTTCATGGTCCGGCTGGGGAGTTAAATTGCGCTTGCGTGGAAGCAAACACATGCTACAGGAACAGGCAGCTTGGCAGTGAGCTTCCTGCTGTGTCTCCCGCAGATCTCCTCGGGTACTTTAGGTTTATGATATCAAAACAATTCAAAGTACAAAAGCTTTTGCCTGGGGAACTCTGGTGATAGCTGCTACCACCTCCTGTGCACAAGAACAAGATTTTCCTCCTGTTGCTTGAAATAGATGCAGCTTCCTGAAAGCAGCTGAAGATCCACAGTTTCTTACAAACTGATATTCCCCCGGGGAACTGGAAATGCAGTGGGTTTCAAGGAGCAGATCCCCTTTGTACTATGACAATCCCCCTGCACCTATGAGCTGCAATTTGTTACTTGAGTACTTACACTGAGGTCAGAAGAGGTACTGATCTGCTTGTAGATCCCTGATTCGGAATAAGCAAACTCAGGATTCAGAACCTCAGGCTTGTAGAAATCTTCCAAAATATTCATGATGCAGCGCCTGTCCCAGTCATCAGTCACACGGCCGCCATAGTTCACCTCCCCAGCCGTGTACTTCAGCACCTGCGAGGGACCCTGCCATGGCTTTCTGACCCACACATGCGTCGTGAGCCTCTTCCCTCTGCAGGAGTGGCTGCCTCATGCGCTTACCTTGTATGGGATGTCTGTGTATTCACTCAAGAACATCTGTAGTTGGCTGATGCAGATGCGGAGGTCTCCATCTGTGAACTCATAGGGGATGTTGAACCCCAGAGCCCCAAATTTTCTCCTCTCCAGCATGTTCCCATGGAAGAAGCAAAGTGACAGCAGCAAGGATTTAAACTCGGAGACCTGTGGGCAGGGGAGCAGGGAGGGGAGGTGCTCAGCTCTGTGGAGGCATTCATCCTTGGATGGGGTCAGTTCCTGCTGGGACCTGGCAGAGGAGGTGTGCCAGTTCAGCAATGCCAACTGCAGCCTGGAGAGGTGGAAACCTGTCAAGCTGCTGTGCTGGGGAAGGCTGTGGCCCGCTCCCTTGCTTAAAGAGAGCTGCAAGTGCCTCATGCCAGGCCTCCACAATGCTGTTGCTTCTGTTTCTCGAAGTGAAACTTCTAATTGGCTTATCAGAGGGTAGATGTGGCTTATAAGAAATACCACCGGCCCTTCTCTAGCATGTGAGAGCTCTAGAGAGGAAGATCTGTGTCTGGAGAGGAGCAATGTCCAAGTGGAGAGCACACACTGGAGCAGGCATGGGCTGGGGACAGCCAACCAAAGCATAACTCCAGTCTTACCTTGGAGCAAGAATTCAAGAAGTCATTACTGAAACTAATGTAGGACTTGAGCAGGTTGGCCTTGACCCCGCGGGGGGGCTCAATGGTCATCTTGGAGCCATTCTGGAGGATGGACACAGGGAAGTAGTTGCTTGGTAGACTGGTGAGCCAGAGACGAAAGTCCTGATGCACCTGGAAATCCAGAAGGCAGAAAGCGCTCAGAGGGTGCAGCACAGCCACTGCAGCCGCTCCTGCACTGACCCTCTGGTTTTACAGGGAATCTGTGGGTGGGATAGATCTGAGCTCCTCCCAGGGCTCCAGCTGCACGCCTGTCATCCTCTTGAGTGGGCCAGTCGGCTCACCTTGGTGGGGTCTATGCCCTCAATGAGTCTCTCCAGTGAAGGCATCCAGCTTGGGGCCAGGTGGCAGTTCTGGAAGAAGACCCAGTTGCCCTTCTCCATGGCACTGGACATCATGGCTTCAGCACGGGGGCCCTGCGGAGGCAGGTGGGAAGAGCTCAGAGACCCCAGTTCATTGTGGGTTGTGCCCTGCTGAGCTGGACAGGGAGACAGCTGCTCAGTGGAAGCACCACTCCAGCTACAGCCTGGCTTTGTCCCCAGGGCTCAACTGGATCTTGGCTGTCTAGTGGCACAGCAAGGGCGCTTTTGCAAGCCTGTGGGTCATGGTGTGAGAGGGTGGAGGGAATGGAGGAACTAGGGATGGATTTGGGAGAGGGTTCTGAGGTAAGAGGCTGTTTCCACTGTGCTGCAAGGGTGTTTGACCTCCTTGGAGCCAGGTGAGATCGCTGGGAGTGCCAGCAGGACAGTACTGCCCCAGGTGGGCACCGGCAGCTTACCTGGCCCTGGCCCAGAGAAATGGCAGAGAGCTTTTGGGAGAACTTCCTTTCTTCAGCAAACTTGTAGAGGTCAACAGCTGGGTCAGTGCCTGGGGACAACACGAACACCAGGGGGGTGGTGGCACTGGATTCCCTGAAGACGACTGAGAGGTCAGTGGTCTGCAACACACAAAGTTGGTCAGAGCAGGGGGGCCGTAGTGCCACCATGCACAGCACCTCCTCACCCCGCCGGGCCTCCAGCTCCTCTCCAAGGCATCAGTGTGCTCTTGGGTTCTGGGCCCAAAACACGTTCAATAAGGGCCAAGTACAGCTCTCCTGCAGCAGCATTAGGATCAGAGCAGTAACCACTTTCCCGTTTGTCATTCATACTCTTCCCTCGTACGCCTGCACTATCTGCTCCCTCCCAGCGTGGTTTAACTGGTTATCCCTGGTCTAAGACGTAAGTGTTTCCCCAGGTGCAGGAACACCATGGCTGCAGAGAGGCACAAGCACCCTCACTGCAATTGGAAAATGCTGGTGGCCCATTACAGCAAGCTCAAGGCCTCCTGCTACACTCCTGGTCCCCCCAGTGCTTCCCTTTGGCTAGTTACCTGTGGCTCAATGAAGCGCCGGTCCAGGTTCAGCGCCACGAAGTTCTGCATGGCGTTGGTGACCTTATCTCCCCGCAGACACCGCAGAACCAGCAACTTCTGGAAGGCATCAAGCTCAGCTTCCCACTTCCCGGGCAGGGGCTCTCTGCAAAGCAATTAGGTGCATTTTTAAGGGATGGACCAGATCCTGCAGCTCTCCAAGAAGCACCCAAGTTGCCTGCAGGCAGCCCCTGGTGTTTCAGAAGGGAGAAGGACCTTCCAGTCACTTTGCTGTGGTTGTTGTCCATAGCCTTGAAACCATCCGCAGGCAAGTCAGAGCTGCTTCCACTGGGGAAGTGCCAAGTGCTGCTGGGCTAAGGTGTCATGGCGCTCTGCCTTGAGCAAGCAATATGCACAGGCAGGGCCACCCTTGAGGAGACGAGGCAATGCTTTGTGCAGCACAGCACTGACTGTGAGCAGAGTGGCTGCATCAGCTCCTCGTGCTCTGCCATGGATGCCCTTACCTGCTGGGTGCAGTACAGGTAAGCCGACAAAGCAGGGGGCACTTGCCTGTGAGGCTTGGGGCTGTCAAAAATGGCCCTGAATGCTTCAAGGTTAGCTGTAAAATCATCGGCGAAGCCGGAGAAGTTCTTCAGGTTGCTCAAGGCCAGGATGTCTCCCCACGCTCTCTCGTACAGCCAGGCTGGAGCTGGGTTCTCCTGCATCTCCTTTATGGTCCCTCCTGACAGCAGGTACCGCCACTCATCCTGGGAACAGGACAGGACATGGTCATGGTTTGTAGACTACCTGCCTGGCCCTGAGGCATGTGGGCTTGTGCTATATCCAATGAAAATCCTGTAGTAACTTTCTAGCTGCCTCTCCTGCCAGTGTGTGCGGGTTGAGGAGTAAGTGAACTGGAGGGTCTGGTGAAATCAACATCACCGTTCAGCTGCCACAAGCTTTTCTGCGTCTTCTAATCCCTGCCTGTTCCCTCTGAACTTGTGAACCTTTCTAGGAGTCTGTCAGCAAACTCAGAAAGGCTGCAGCTGATTCAGGCTGGGCATCTCTGAGTATAGGCACAGGGAAAGGTCTGAGTGCAGAGAGAGGCCCCAGGTTTGCCCAGCCTCCCAAGCCTGCCCCCAAGGCCCAGGGAACAAGACTCCTCTTCCACTCTGGCACGCTGCTCTAGGGGGCTGAACAGGCTGGGCTTGAGCTGCTCTGGTGGGATCCCATCAAAGGACCAAGGGGACTTGCTCACCATGTCAATCTGCCCATCATTCATCAGAATCCGGACGCACAGCAGGAAGGCAAACATGAGCTTGTGCTTCTCAAAAAGGCTACGGCACACATTGGTGTAGAGACTGAAGGTGACGTAGTTGTTGATGTTCATGACCCGTTCCTTCAGGGTGTCTGAAAAAAAGGCAACAACCAGACAAGGGTGGTGGGTGATGTGGAGAGTTCTGTCCATGTCACCTGTAGGTGCCTGGGCAGGGGGGCAAACCCCCACCCTGCCCAGGAAGAACAGACACTGCTCTCAAATACAGACTTGGCACAGAAACCCCTGGGAAAGCACAAGGCTGTGAGACTCAGCACACAGAGAGAGCACTGCCCCAGCACCAGGAGGGAGTCCACACTGCACTGCGGCAGCCTGCACAGGGCCAGCCACCACCATCCTGCTAGCACAGGAGAGCTGGGAGAGCTGCCCCAGCCTGTCAGCAGCAGCCAGGACCTGTGCATGGAGGTGGCTCCATGATAAGCAGAGCCACATTCTACCAGGATGGTGCGTACCTCACCTGTGCCCTGGTACTAACATCCCTCCCGCCTGGCCAGACAGGGCAGCAGGGAAGCAGTGGGGACGAGAACAGAGGGGCACAGCCAGGGGCAGCTCCGGACCATGCTGAGAGGTGATGCACGCAGGCGTGTTTGCCTTGACTCTGCTGTGTCCTGGCTGCTGCTGCTGCTAACCCAGGAATGGAGGGTGAGGAAGGGGACAGGAGGGGGCTGTTCCAGGCAGGCACCTGCTTTCTCAGAGTTACTGATCCCCATCAGGAAGATGTTGAGGAACCACTCCAGTGAGTACTGGTACATGGGGTCCACGCTGGACAGGTCTGAGACACAGAAGTAGAGGATCTGGGAGCGAACGGCAACAGGCACGTACTGCAGGCGGGTGATGTTGATGTCCTTCTCTGTCTGCTCTGCCACCATCACCTTGGCCTGGGGGACAGAGGAGATGTCCTAGTTGGTGCAGTGCTGGCAGGGGACATACAGCTGCAGGGGAAGAGCACCTTTGCCTCTGACCTGGATCTCCCCTGCCTTGACCTTGGATGCCTCCAGCACTTTGATGAGCTCCAAGTCATCTACAGGGTTTCCTTCAGAAGTGCTGAGCCGATACAGGATCTGGTCTTCTATCTTCCTCAGCTCCTGACGCATCTCAGCATTGCTAACAATTAGCTGGTTTCTAGCTTCTTCTAAGTCAGGCCGCTCCGTGGCCACCACTTGTCCCAGCAGTTGGTCTTCCAAGCCACTACAACAAAAGCCACGGAGGTGAGGGGGGGAACAACAGGCCCGGGTGTTTGAGGAGTGTGAGGAATGAGGCTGAGCAGCACGGGCAGCTAATGGGGTAAGCAGGTACCTGGGTGAGAGGGTGAAGTTGATGAGGGTGAGCTTCGTGGAAACCTCAGGGCTGTAGTGAGGGTTGGGCAGGTTTGTGGTGATGTACATCTTGAAACTATCATGGTAGGGGATCACCATATCCCCCAGCTTCAGCACTGTGTTGCCTTGCTGTTTGTAGGTCTGTACCAGAGAGGATAAATTCAGGAAGGCTGAGATGGCCATCTCTTGTGAGGGAAGGCATTCTGCAGTGCCCCGTGCTCTGCAGTGAGGAGAGAGTCTGAAGACTCTCTAGACAGAGGAGCTCAAGGCTGCCTGGCAGATGTGAAAGCCTGAACCTGAATGCAGCAGCTGTATTGCATGGCCCTGCCTGCCAGGCCAAGACAAAATGCCTGGAGTGGGGTGTGTGGGAGGCTGCTGACACATTTGAGCCCTGGCCAAGACAGACGAGCACAGAACAGGCAGCATCCATGGGAGTGCTCCTTGCCCAGAGAGACCTGCAAACCCACCAAGTCCCCTTGCACCCCAGACAGACACCCCCTTTCAGCCCGGCCAGGTACCCACCACCCTCCCTGTCAGGGTGAGACACAGGACCTGTTTCAGCAGGACAGGATCTAGGACTGGATCCAGCTCCTCGCCAACATTCTCCAGCAGGAAGGGCTTCCCAAAAGTAATGGCATTTTCCAGACTGCTGAGGAAGTCCCGGTTGCTCAGTTTGGTCACCTCCAGACCATTCACCTTCTCCTGAAAGGCAGTAGGGGAGGGCAGGGTCCCTGCGATGTCCTGCCCACCCTCACATCCAGCTCTGGTGTATGGTACACCTCTCACTAGGCTCATCTAGCTCCCCAAAGCAGCAGAAATAATATCTTTCCTTGCTCAGCTAGTGTTTGGCTATTTTGGCAAGCTTAGCCCAAGTCACCAGGCACTACAGACAGCCCCCATGAGGCAGCAGGAAGGGGTGGAATGGGGAGAACCTCTTCAAAGAGCTGTGCCCCTACAGAGCCCCACACTGGGAACTCAGAGCTTGTTTGCCTGCAAAGTAATAGCAGGTGGGTGGGAAAAGCCTTCAGGGAGCAAAACAGGAGCAGCTGCCTGAGCCTCCCCCCTGACCTTTCAAAAGGGCAGGGGGAGGCTCTCTTCTAGGTGATAAGAGGTGCTGGTCTGCATCCCTGGTGTTCTGGCAGCAGGGACTGTGCTCCCTAAACAGGTAATGTGAGCCTGACTCCTTCTGTCCTAGGAAGCCTAAAGGCTGTTTATGGGAGCTGCTAGTGTTGTTCTTTGTGTTTTGGGGTATGGTGAAGGATGTAAGACCCCCAGAATGCTATTGGGGAGCCACAATGGGAATCTGATGCCTTACTTGCTTATAGTGGACCCCCTCCTGCCCTGTGCTGATTTCCCCAAGCAGAGAAATCCACCTGAGATGAGCATGGATGTGGAGCCTGTGTGGTGCTGGGGAGGCTGTGCTGGGATAGCGGGGGATCTTCTAGCTCTGGAGCCCAAAGCCTGAGGCTGCTTTGTGCAATCTCCAAGAGAAAGCTGCTTCCTCTGTCCTGGCAGACCTGGCCTTCCTCCCCACAGCTCTTACCAGATTCTTGATCCACTTCTTCGCTTGTCCTTGGGGATCTATGTAGTGAGTCCAGCGCTGGGAGAATTGTGTTATGACCCCATTCTCTACAGACAGGGTGTCGTTGGGTAAGCCAGCAACCTAACAGAGCAGAAAAAGCTGTTGGGAACATCTGGTAGTGCAGGACAGTACAGCTGACCAGAGAAACCCTTGCTGCCCTGGCCCGTGTGGTCCCAGTGTGAGGGGCAGGGATGGGGGTGAGGGTACCTCTAACAGCAGCTGAGCCCAGAGCTGCAGCTCTGCCTGAAGCAGATGAGCCAGGGGACAGAGCTGTGGTGGCAGAGTCAGGCTTGGGCAGGCTATGGCCAGGGCTTTGTTCTAAGCCTGTGGTTTGTAAAGGGGAAGCCTTATGGGTTAAGGCTGATGCTCTCAGAGCTGCTGCTGCTGCCCTGGATGCTGCCAGGTCCTCTCCTGCTCATTGTGCAAGGAGCCCCCGACAGTAATTGCAGCTCTGCAGTGTGGAGGTGCTTGGCTGTTACTGAGCTGTTTGGCTTGGGGTCTGTCCCGTGGTCCAGCTGATCCTAGGGAGTGGTGAGCCGAGTGTCTTATTTTTTGCCTGAGGCACCTTCAGCCTGAAATGTTGGTTTTTTCTGTAACTTGCCTGCCACGAGTGGATTTCCATGGAGTCTCCAAGGGTGCTGATCAGGTTTGGCTCCTCGGTGTGAGGAATGTTATTTTCTGACAGCTGCCTCAGCCACTCCTTGCACAGTGCCATGCGGTAGTGTCCCTGTCACAAGAAGAACCATCACAGCCTTTCTTTGAGTTGCAGCTAGTCTGCTGTGAGCATCTAAACCCTACTGTTCATTCAAATGGGACCCTGTGCAGCCTTTTGCACAGGGATCCAGGTGGGATCTTGCACCTTTCTGCCCTATTTCTTTCTCCCAGTGGATCTGGCTAGCAACAGCCAGAGGCCAGGAGAGCAGAGCAGCTACCCAAGCCCCTCGTAGGGAGCATCGCACACTTACTGTAAAAGGGCCCAGATAGGCCACAAAGCCAGCTGCAACCAGCACATCTCCGGTGATGTTGCTGATCTTGTAATCCAGGTTCTCTATGGTGTCCTGCCAGCGCACTTTCTCATCAGCCAAGCTGTTTATAAGCTGTGGAATAAATTGCAAACATGAGAGCTGCTGTGTGGTCTAACCTTGTGTCCTGGATCTGCTGCTCTCTGGGTAATGCTGCAGGTGATTTTGGTGACCAGACGTTGCAGGGTAGCCCCTGCCACATCCTGAATTCTGTCCCCAGCTTTGAGCACTTAATCCTGGGACTACTGCGCTGCTCTCAGCTGTCCTGGAGACCCGATGCCGGCTCAAGAAGCTGTGCACAGGACAGCAGCTTTTCACACCAGTTAGCTTAGCTTCCCCAGTCCTGTTGTGCTACTGAGATCCAGCCAAGCAGCTTCAACCTAGGACTGTTGTGAACGGCAGGCTCATAGAAGTTCTTACCACTGTGCTCCTTGACCTGAAATCAGGTTGTCTCATGTAAGCAGGCGGAACCCAGCTCTGTCCCTTACCGTATCGGCGCGGCCCAGTCTCTGCTGACACTGTTCACACTTCATCTCCAGCTCCTCCTTCTTGTCTATGCAGTTCTTGTACTTGGCTTGCAGCATGGCAAGGCCATCTTCAACCTCCCTCAGGCGTTCCTTAGCTTCCTCAAGGACCTGCTGAGTGGCACGCAGGTCCTCTTCTGCTTCCTGCAAGGCTCGCTGGGGCGATGCACAAGAAAACAGTGGGTATGCTGGGCATGTGGCCAGGCTTTTCCCCAAAAAGACAGAGACCCTGGAGCAAGAGTTGGTTTCCTGTAAAAGCACTAGCTGATACAGAGATCCTTCCCTGTATGACCAAGGTTGACCTGCCTAACTCCAGGGACATGTTCTCCAAGCCCTGGAATAAAAGTAGGGGTGAGGAGGGCATTTCTGCATAGTTCCAAAAAGCTAAGAGCCTGTACCAGCTTACACAAGCTCAGGATGTGGCCTGCTAGTGAACAGGAGGAGAGGTTCCTCTGGTTGCCCCAAAATAATAATAAACAGCTAGGCTTAGAGAGGATTAAGGCTGAAACACTACTGAGATGGGGGAGTGCTTCTGTAAGTACAGTTTCTGCTGAGCCAGAACTAAGCACTAAGAACAAGGTATCACTTCTTCCCCAGCATATTTCAGGCTGATTTCTTCTACTTTATTATGTTAATAGTTTTGGGGCTTCATCTCTGTTAGGGCTTGGTCCAAACATTATGTCCTGACCTGCAGAACACAGTGTCTCTCAGCAGCTCCTGCAGAAGGTGGTGTGTTCCCTAACCCCTAGAGCAACCAGGTCATGTTGCCTCTTACCCGCTTCGGCTCCACAGCCTTGGCCACAAAGTGGTACTTGTGCATGGCACGCACCCACTGGCAGATGGAGGTGCAAGCTTTGGAGACCTTGGCAATGGCAGCTGGCTGAAACTCCTTACTGTCAATGTAGGGCTGGATGGCTTTGATCACAGCATCTGGAATATTGTCCTGGAAGGAATGGTGAGAGAAAAGAGATTGGCGATGAGGATGCCAGAGATCTGACTGAAGTCTCAAAAAGCTTCCCCTCACAGCTGCAGCCTCCCCCAAAACCTGGCAGGGTGGTTAAGGCATTGCACTGGAGCAAGAGGAATCAAATAGCTGTGTTGAGGCATGGCTGTGGAACTGGGTAAATCCCTTCCCATAGCACTTCCACCCAGCTCCTCCTCATGGAAAAAGCAGAAGAGGAGGACCTGTGCATCTGGTTCCCACTGCCCAAGGCAATGACCTGCAGCCAGCTGCCATGAGGACTTCCAGCCCAAATATGTACTCATCCTCTGTGCTGCTGAGGGGTGTCACCCACAAAGAGCTTTAAGCTTTGCTGCTGTGAGAAGGACCTCCGTGAGGCAATCCCTGATCCCTGGCCAGCACTTACCTTATCGTACTTAAACAGGCTGTCCAGGAACTTCCCAGGGTCCTGGAGGAGGCCCCTGCCTGGCTCCCAGTAGTCATCCACCTTGGTTCCTAGCTTTTCTCCCGGCACCTTCTTGGGCTTGATTTCTTTCATAATGCAGACAGCTTCAATCACCATCTTCACGCCGAGGGGAGGCCGCTGCATTGCTCGTACCTTCAAAACCCAAATGGAGACAGTGGGTTGGGCTGGTTCTCTGTGAGACAGGCTGCTCATCCCTCAGCTGGCCCAGGGGAGACTGGGACCAGAGGCGGGACATCTAGAGGATGCAACGCACAGGAAGGAAGGAAGGACAAAGATATCTGAAGGGAAAGCTGGTTATCAGAAAGGGCATGGAGCAAACTTTAGGTAGGCTGAAAAAGCCTGCTCTGATGCTCTGATATGCGTATCTTACAGGCTGAAGATGTCTTGGGCAAAGCAGCTAGATCTGGATGGCCCTGGGGAGGAGACTGTATGGAAATGAGTCACAGGCAGACTTTCTCCCTTGCTCTGTGGTCTCTCGTTACTCCTGTACCCCACCATAGCAATGCTGCAGCCCATGAGCTGGTCTGCAGCACTTGTGGAGGGACTGATGGAGTCTCTCCTCAAGCAGTCAGCTAGGAGTTCTGCTGCAGCACCCTTGAGATTCCTGTGGGCATGAGGACCCTTAAGGGTGACTCCTGCTTTTTCCCTTGTAGTGCTGACCGCCCTTGCCATGTTCAGCCAGAGACACTCCCAGGCCTTCCCACAGGACACAGTCAACAAAGGGGCAGAGTTTGTGGCGACCCTGAGGCTGGTCTACCCCTATGCAGACACCCTCTGTGAGAAGGACTTTGACTGGCTCTTTGACTGCCCTCGGACAAAGCAGTTCCTTGAGTGGTTCTGCAGCACGGTGGGCAAGGAGAATGTGCTGAGCCCGGCCGAGGTGGAGGCTTACGATGCCCTGGTGGCTTCAGGCAAGCCCATCCTGGAAGGCGATGCCCTCGAGCAGGCATTGCAGATGTGCTGCCAGGTCCCACAGCTCCCAGGCATGACACCGGATGATGAGAGTCCCTCTCTGGAGGCTCTGCAGCAGGAGCTTCAGGAGCTGAAGGACTATCGTGACCATCAGCTCTGGCGGCACAGCAAGCTACAGGTTTATACTGCCAACCTGCAGCGGGAGCTGAGGTATTTGGAGGAGGAGGAGAAAGCAGTGAAGCAGGACTTGAGGAAGGCTCAGATAGACCTGGAAGTGGAGATCGTCCATACTAGTGCTGTCCTGAGCCAGACCAGCAAGGCTGCAAAGCAGCTGGCAGAGTGGTACGGGGATGTGGGGAAAGGCCGGCCACCAGTACTGCTGTGTGAGATGGATCTTGGTCCTTACATGGAGCTAGAACAACAGGCCACCCATGTGTTTGAGAGATTCTTCCAGGAGGTCCTATCGGGGAGTGTCCAGGCTCCAGCTGCTCAGGGAGCAAGTGCACAGGGAGAGAGCAGCCTGAAGGAAAGGGTGGAGGCTGGGACACAGATGGACTCATACTGCAAAATACTGGAAGGAAGAAGAGGAGCTCCTTATCAAGAGTATGCAAAGACACCGTGGGGAGTGACACCAGCAAGTCAGGGAATACTGGTCCAGGGCTCAAGGGCAGAGCTGCTAGTGGAGGGGAGGAATGGGAGAGAGGTGTTGAGCATGGGGGGTGAGGAGGAGAGAGACAGTGGCCAGGAAGCCACGGAGAGAATGGACACCAAACAAACAAGGATGCCAAAAAGCCCTGGGACTGATGGAGATGAGCTACTGGAGGACCAAGACAGCTACTGGAAGGAGCTGATCCAAATAGAGAAAGCACATATCTGTGCCCGGAGGGAGGTTATAGTCATGTCAGCAAAAGTGGAAGGCAACCATGCTGCGCTGGAGTGGGCCCAGAGGACTCTGGAAGATCTCGAGGGGAACCAGGTAGGGCCAGTGCTCCCTTTCCTCCGCCATCCTTTGTGTCAGGGT
>NW_010100077.1:57298-61101 GCF_000699245.1 Pterocles gutturalis | reverse complement strand
TGCTGGAGCACAGCAGACATGTCAGGAGGGGAAGGCAGAGCCAGGCAGCGCTAATGGTGCACCCTGACGCCAGCCTGTCTTGTCTTCCCCCTGCACAGCCTGCAGTCGAGGCAGAGCTCCAGACCCAGGCTGCCATGGTGCAGAGGCAGCTTCACGCCCTGCGCTGCGACATCACGCAGACCCTGACCCACCAGCTGCCCCCACTGCTGAGGGCAGAGGCCTGCCTCTCTCGCCTGCCCATCCTGCAGAGGCAGTTCAGCCTGGAAGCTGACTGCCTGCAGGGTATTGCCAGGAGGCAGGAGGAGGCAGCTGCGTGGCTGGCGAGCCAGCGCAGCCGCCTGGATCTGCTGGAGCTCCAGCTGAAATGGGAGAGAAAGGAGCTGGACCAGAGGGCTGCTCAGCTGGGGGAGATGGAAACTGCCATGAGGGAAGCCCGGACCAGGCTGCAGGAGCAGCAGGACTACTTCAAAGATGCCAGCTCCTCCCATAAAGGTCCACGCACATGGATAGACCCGAAAGACCTCTCTACTGTACGGTAAGGGACTGTGTGTGTGTGTGTGTGTATGAGGAACAAACTGCACAGAGAGGAGGTGGTGTGGGAATGGGAGAGGCATGTGGCAGACCCAAGCTATCACACAATCTAGCAGTGCTCTCCTGCCAGTGCAGAGCTACCCTGACTCCATGACTGTGTGAAATTCCCCACGGTGGCATCTGCTTCTTCCTGGCTGGCTAGGGCTGATGCAACAAAATATGGGCTTGGAGAAGGGGATGAGTACGGACAACAGAGGTTTTCCTAGGATGTGAAGGTGGAGAGTGTAGAGGCAAGTCTTCAGCTATGGAGGAGAGATGGGCCAGAAGGAAGCACAAGCTGCTTGGAGCAAGTGCTTCCTCTAGTTGGGTGTCCTGCACTGTCAGGGGCCTCTCAGTCCTCCCTGCACAGCTCTGGAGCAGCTTGCGCTGGTGTCTGCCAGCAAGGAGTACCTGCTGGCTCTTTTGCCAGCCTGGTTTTCTACGGTGCTCTTCCCAGACCTCCAGGACATGGGCTGCTCACCCAGAGTGGTTATCCTCAGACTGTTGCCCCACAGCTGCTTGCATCCCAGTCCCACAGTGCACAATGTCTGAGCCCTGTTCTGCCTCAGTGCTGGCACACTGCTCACACCTCTGGCTGTCCCCTCTTGCAGGCTCTGGAACATGCTGGTGGGGCAAGATCGTGAGAAGCAGCTCTTGCACAGCTATGAGGCCATGGCAGCCCAGTGCTCCCAGTTGGTTCAGGAGCAGAGGGTGCTGGAAGCACAACTGGAAGCACAGCTGGCAGCTCCTATGTCCCAGATCACTGCCTTGAAGTCCTCCACAGAGGCACTGTACCGCCTGCTGCACAACAGCTCCAACCAGCTGCAGCTCTCCTCTCCAGTAAGCAAGCACTCCTGCTCCACCAGGCCTTGCTGGGCGGCACAGGGCTGTGAGTCACAGGGCTCTGTGCGATCCTCCTGGGGTGCAGGGGGGAGAACTTTTCTTCCCAGCCCACAGAGGGAGGGGACGTTGGCCTGATCCCTACCTTGTCCCAGAAGCTCCCCAGTGAGGCACTGGCTGGTTGAGGGACAAAGCTGGCCAAGAGTGATTCACATGTGCTGTTAGGTATAGAGATTGGGGTGCCTTAGCTAAGGTGGCCCAGTGAGCTACCTCTGTTCTTGGACTGGATGTGTTTGGAGGCCAGAGTCAGGTGGGTAGTTTGTTTCTGGGGGGCTGAGCTGTTCCATGGGTGGGAGGAAATCCCCCTCTTTCTGCACATTCACGTGTGTTTGGGCTGTGCCCCACAGGAGGTCACTGAGCTGATGCAGGAGCTGGTCACCATGGAGGACAACCTCTACCAAATGCTGACAGACCTCCTGAGTGACTTGAAGATCAAGCGCAGATCTCTGGAGAGCCCTATCCTGCAGACAGAGCGCAACCTTTACGTGTATTTTTACTGTGACGAGGATCAGCTGAGAAAGGTAGTGGAGGAGCTGGAGAAGCAGGTGTCGGCTTCCTCCAAGGGACTGCTGATGGAGCTGCCCTATGCAAAGCAGTAGGTTAAAGAGATGCTTGCTCCCTGCCACAAAAGTGGTGTCATCTTTTGGTTGGGTTGGGTCATTAATCCCACACTGGGAGAGAACTCTGGTGGTCATGGCTCCAGTGACGGGTTACTCTGGTCGTGGCCCAGCAGGTGGGTTTAAAATAAGCAGGGAGCTCATTCCTTAGCTGAAGAGTTTCCCAAAGCTGGTGCGTGGGTTAGATGATAGGTAAGAAGTTGATGCATCTTATGAGTTGGCACTGGAAGCCTTGTAGACATGAGGCTTTTTGTGCCAACTCTACAAGAGGATAGGTGTTGGGGGCAAGTGGACTAACACTGTCTATGTTTTTCTCCACTTTCCGGGGAAAGGAGTTGTGTATGTTTTGTGAGGAATAAAAACATCTGTTATTCACAACTGCAGAGCAATAAGCCTGTCCCTCCCCTCCACAGCTGTTACAACCTGTGTGGTGAAATCTTGTACCTTGTATTTACCACCACCATCCCCTCCTGAGGACCATATCTGCAGCTGACAGTTTGATCTCTTGGCTATGGGTGTGGGCTGTGACACTTCCCACTGCAGGCTCAGGATAACCCTCCTTTCTCTGACTATCCTATTTCAAGCCCCTATGCCTTGAAGTCAGCCCATCAGCCATTGCCTCTTCCTCTTCTCTGCCTGTGGTGGATCCCCCTTCAAAAGAGCCTGCTGGCTCAGCCAGTGTGCTGCTAGAACTGTCCCCGTGCTGCGCAGTCAATACTCAGGGTTGCGTTGTTGTAAGCGTGCTGCTTACCCCTGTGGACAGGCACCATGGGGTGAGCCTTCCTCAACACCCTCTCAGACACAATTTGGAAACAACATGTAGGAATAACTCAGGAGCCAGTTGCTGCCTCTCTGCCCTTCAAAACTCGTTGCTTCTGAAGGAGTGAAGCTGCACGGGCAGCTGCCCAGAGTGTGAGTGCAGGGGGATGGTTGGAGATGTTGGAAAAGGCTGGAGATGCTGCAAGCCTATAGCAAGGGAATTGCCGCAAAGTGAGCGGCCATCCAGGACCAGACCCAGCTCTGTACCCCTCCCCCTTGACACAAGTACCTCTGTAACATCACTTTTGTTGAGGTTCCTCAGGCTGGCAAGAGCAGCGTCCAGGGCAGGGAGGGCTTCAGACAAGTCCTTCTGAGCATCATCTGCAATGGCTTGGGCTGTCTGAGCTTTCGCATTGGCCTTCATCTCCTCAGCCTGCACAGCACTTCTTCTCTCTTTGGCCACAGCTGTGTCCACCTGCAACACCAGAGACAGCCTCAGAAGCATACTGGAGCCAGAGCACTCCTCTGGCCTGGCTCAGCACTGCTAGGTAAGGACCACAGCTGTCCTGGCAGGTCATGTGTTTTCTCCTAGCAGAGACATGCTGGGGTCAAGCTGCTGGAGGGGATCCCCTTCCAGCAGGAGGGTTTTGTCAGCCTGTAGAAATCATCCACAAGCTCCAGCTCTGGCTGTCCCTGGAATGGTGTTAGTCCTGCAGGAGTTAGCTGCTGTACCAATTTTTGCTGTTAGCATATGGAAAGGATGCATAGAGATGCAAAGGTGTAGGAAGATGGAGGAATAAGACATGCTGAGCGTTTTGTTTCTAAAGCTGTCACTTGTGTCTACCCCCAGGGTTAAAACACTACCAGGAGGTGTAAAGGGAATGTGGAATACAGCCAAATCTTCTTCCCACATAAATAGCTTTGGGAGGGTGGCCTGATCCCCTTACAGAAGATGAG
>NW_010100077.1:51925-57267 GCF_000699245.1 Pterocles gutturalis | reverse complement strand
TCTTTCCCCTCTGCACGCAGAGCTGTCTTACTTTGGTGTCTGTTCCCTCTGTCTCAGTCTGGCCATCCTACAGTAGGAGGCAGGCAGGGAGGAACACAAGAAGGAGGGAAGGTAGTGAAAGTAGCCATCACAGGACAGTTCCTTCTGCAGTGGCATGAGTGACTGTATGTGATGATCCCTGAGGTTTGGGCTAGCAGGGGCAGGGTGCAGCTGGATGAGCTCCCTGGAGATAGGATGTGGGGGATGATCCCTTTCAGCAACAACAGTCTGGGCTTAGAGCTGCTCAGGCCACCTGAGGATTGTTAGTAGTGCTGCTAGTTGTGCTTGCAAGGATCTAAACCAGTGAGGAAAGGGAGCTGGCAGCTCGGCTGACTGACCCCGGGGCTGTGGTTTCAGGGGCATGTGAGCCATCACTTCTGCTAGCAAGGGGCCAGCAGGTTGTGACTGGCCCCCACCAACCCCAGAGCAGGGCTGTTCACAGAGGGCCATTCTCGCTGGCAGTGCTGCTCTGCATAAATACCTGCTGCGCTAATCTGGAGCCTTCTTACTGTCAGATCAAGCAGGATTTTGTACAATCCCTGCAAGGCCTCCCCAAGCTCTGTGTCCATCTGAGCAGCCATGCCTGGAAAGTGCAAGGTTGCCCAGCAGCGGTACCTGCAGTTGCTCCATGGTTGCCAGCATGTCCTTGGCTGCCTGTGCCAGGAGAGGGCGGGCGGACTCCAGCTCCTCCTGCATCCTTGCTACATCCTCTGCTGTCTGCAGGAGCTGTGGGAGCAGAGCAGAGAGCACAGGCAGCAGCCATGGAAAGCCCCAGGAAAGGGCTGTGCTGCCCTGGTGGGTGCTCCCTGCCCCGTGTCAGGCTGTACAGAGCAGGTCTTGTCCCCGTCCCCGCTTAAGCAACAGTCTGGCACTGTGGGGCGCTTATAATGGTAGCGTCTAATGCTGCCTGTGCGTGGTGGTATCATAAGTTATATCACAAGATTGTGGCAGTCAGTCAGCAGAACAATGCTGCTGTTATAGGGCTTTCAATTAAAAGGTTAACAAGGAACACCCTGAGACATGACGAGCTACAAAGAGACCTGTGATTCCCAAAGACTGGGGACCATAATTCTTTTAGACCTGTTACAGACTCAGGCCTTCAGAAAGACCGACCCTGGCAGAAGCCATAGGTCTCATTTGCTTTAGCATGAGTTTCCTTGTGTTACACAGGAGATGTGCAGGGCATCTCACTGCATCTCTACAGTTATAAATGTGCGGCTCAGAGCAGGTAAGGGGGGCCCAAAGCTCTCCTGGGTGTGAGAGACGAACCTTGTCCAGGCCACTTTTCATCCTGTTCTTGGCTGTCTTCAGCTCCTGTTTCTTCTTTCCAATCAGGGCACTGAAGATGCTGAGGAACTCGAGGTAGCTCTTGGGAGTGACATAATTGTGCCTGCCCAGCTCTGCCAGGTACACTTGGCACTTCTTTGCCACGCTCTGATGGATTTCTACACACACTTGAATCTACAAGGAGAAACGAAAGAAACAATTCTATTCAGTACTGAACACGTGGTGGGCAAGTCTGTGATGCCCACAGAGAGCACAAGGGGCTTACAAAGAGCTTAGGTATACAGTCACAGCAGAGCTTATATATATGTGTGGGCTTCAGTGCCACAGAGAGGGTGACAAAAGGACATGCCCAGTTCAAGGTATACAAAAGCTAACCCGGTCTGTATTTGAATGACTCTGCCAGGAAACATTTCTGCTACGTTTCTGCAGGTGTGTTCTGCATTCGTTGTCTATGTATATTTAGAGAGATGGCACAGTGACCACACAGGATCTGTGTTTTGTGTGTTGAGTACGACACCTACTATCCCCTCAACCTCTTCAGTGCTGGCACCAAGATGTGGGATCTCATGCAAGAAGGAGGAGGCAACGCACTGCAGAGCTTCAGCAGGCCACTCATTAAACCAGTCAATGGTACAGCAGTTCACGAGAGACGGGAACTGTCTCAAGCGTGCGCGGAAGACTTCTCCAATAGGGCTGAGGGAAAGACATGCAGAAAAGAAGTGTTACAGCTATTAAAAAAAAAAAAAAGCTATAGATACAAGGATGAAATAGCTTTCCCACTTCCCTAGAACCATCCTGAACTCTGACAGACTAAGAAGGAAGGGAATATACCCAAGGAAGAAGAAGAGAGGGAAATAGGGAACGGAAGTTCAGGCACTGAGCTGCATGTCCTAAGCTGCATGTCACAGCTCATTCCTTGGAAGTCCTGGGTATATTCTGGAAGTATTAGCATGGTAGTGGGGTGATGTTTTCTGGGTCCCTCCCTAGGGAGAACACTGAAGGGGTAAGAAATAAATGTTACCTGAAGTATATTTCAAGTAGGTTAGTACAGAGATTGCATTGCCAGACCAAAATAATGGCCCTGATTCTTCTACTTGTATTGAGAATGCCCTGTACCTCCTGGCAGCCGTCCTGCAAGCAAGCAAGCTCCTCATGGACTACAAACTAGATTCACGAGTAAACATGGTGCAACTGAGCCCCAAATTTAAGCAATATATTGTTGTAACAAACAGCTCGAGGGTGCATGAAGCAGGAGAAAGCTTGCATTTAATCTGGATTACATATAATCACATTCTTAAAATTTTCAAATTTAATCTTGAAACAAGCGAAGTGTTAAAAAAAAGAGGTATCCAGTCTTATGGGAAGGTGGTATGCAAACTTTATTCCTCCTTCAAAGTCAGGGCTTTGGAAACAAAAGTCCCACGACAAAGTGGCACAAGGCAAAGGACAAGGAGGGAATAATGAACACTGACAGCATGGAGTCCTACCCCTGAACTGTACCTCATGCACAGGACCACGTGGATATTGCTGTGAACCCGTCCTGTGAATGCAGCCATCAAATTGGCCTTGGTGGGCTGCTGCCCTAGCTCTCGAACAACAGACTTCATAGCCGTCATGATCTCTTCTTGATCATCAGGGTTGTAAATGTTGGGAACATCACCTGAGTTGAGCAGGTTGTTGATATCCTCAAGGAAGGATTCATTTTTAATCTAAGTAGATGAGAGGGGAAAAAAAAAAAGCAGTTTCCTAAATCATAAGAGAGTCATGCCTCCATATGCCATGTAGATCACTTCTGGATAAATACAGCCCTCAGCCTCTGTGATAAGCAATCACTTCTAAGATCACTCGGCTCCAGTAAAGCATCCTCTGACCCTTGTCCAACAGTTCCAATTGAACATCCCTGTTCAGCCATTCCAGGGGTGGGGGTGTGCGTCAGAGGACAAGCCTCCTTCTGCCCATTCACTGTCTCCTCACAGACAAATTGCGCTCAGGGCCTTGCTCCCTGCCTTGCAGTGATTCTGCAACCAGACCCCAGATACCAGGTTGCTCCGCGTCTTCATTCCTCCAGCACAGAGCACGTCACTATTAGGATAAAGCTCATTGATGTGGGAGACAGAGTAATTGTAGGGATGTGTCACAGTCCGTGGGACGATCTCCCTCCAGAGCTACACTCACCTCTCCACCTTTGCTAAATCAGAAATACACACCATCCACCTACTTGACTAAATGCTTCCTCCCATGCCCCCTTCTCCCACATATGCTTCTCACTGCAGGGATAAGGATGCAGGAACACGGAGCATTTGACAGATGTTCATCCCACGGCTTAGGGCACTGCCAGAAGGGATTTGGTTCCTGTGATAATGAAGGCAGTAAAAAAGCTTCTGGGGAACATAAGTGAATTCCAGAAGTTGGCCTAGTCATTAGCAAGCTACAGCTTACAGTAACAAGCCAACATGCCTGCTGGTTCCACAGGATAATAAGGCCCTAAATCTACTGGTATCTTTGAAAAGAAAGAATGATGTTGCTTAGGACTTCTAGTATCAGTGGGCAGTGTAGTGCTTAGCTTCAGACAGCTGAGTCTAAAATCTTTGATCCCACCAAGCCCTTGGATGGAGCTGAAAGAGGCTTCCTTGAGCAACAGAAGAATCAGCCCACTCACACACAGCTCTACAGTCCCTCTAGCAACAAATGCACCACCTTTAGTATCCCTGGGGCTTTTTTATAAGATGATGAAGATGGGCTGCTTAAGAAATACGAGTTGTGTCTGGTTTGTATCAACCTCCTCAGTCCTCTTTAGGGGGATTTATTGAGCTTAGAAATGCATTTCTAACTCCTTTTGAGATGGAGTCCAGCATGCTAATAGTCCTGTACCTGTGTGTCTACGAACAGGAAGGTCTTGGGTAGACTTTGAAGGCCTGCCTTCATCATGATCTTCCTCACGTCATCTCGCCATTCAGTCATGCCATAATTTTTGGACAGTTCGATCTGGAAACACTCATAATCTGCCCTAAAGGAAAGAGAAGCCTGTGGAGTTACATCAAATTAAAATCTCCTCTTTTGTCAATCCTGAGTATGTGTCAGGGACTCAGGGGGAGAGGACTCAAGCAAGTTGTTTTCCTGCAATGCATCCTGAGCACACGCCTGTCCTTGTGCATGTTCAGCCACCAACCCAAGAGCATGTTTTACTCAAAGCAGAGACACCTCAGCTAGCTAGAAACCAGGAGAAGTACAACTCCATGAGCTAACAGAGTCACGCTGCCTCTTGGACCCAGTGCCTCAGAGTGCAGAGGGATTCAACATGGATTTTTTTGTTATGCTGCCCTCAGAGGCTGGTACACCTGGGAACTGTGACTGTGTTTCTCTAGGATCACAGCCCGTATTCAGAACTGGAAGAATTTGCTTCCCCATCCTAGTTCCCTGGCTCTTCATGTTTCCCCCTTGAGGCCCCTAGGCTCCCAAGACTCGCAAGCCATAGCTTGCCAGGCTGCCAATGTCACTTGATCACTTGTCACTAGTGACTCCTGTCTTTGTCTTCCTGCTGCCCAGCTCCCAGGAAGGATTTTTCTAGTGTAGATGTGCATGTTAACTGAGGCCTAGCTCTTGAGTGTTAAATCTGAAGAGTCAGCAAGGAGAAAAAATGTGTAACGAGTAGCAGGAAGGGCAGGAAGAAAGATTCCCTGGAGGCTGCCCCAATGGAGCTGCTCCACATTACGTGCGTAGGAGTACACTACTTACATGTGAGATGCCAGTCTGGTGAGAGACTGTCTCCCACTTCCCCCAACACCCAGGAGAAGAGCATTCCCTGGAGCCTGCCGCAGGATCCGGCTGATTCGGCAGATGTGCTGTAGCGCATCCATGAAAAGCACAAGCTTCAGCTCTGAGGTGTTGCTTTGATTGTACTCCTCCAGGTAATCCTCAATCACAACCTTCAGCTGTGGGCAGAAACAGTCAATTGTGGGTACCAGATAAAAGCAGTTGTGGGTGGGGGGGGGGCTGTGTCTATGCAAAAGCAGGCC
>NW_010100077.1:0-51891 GCF_000699245.1 Pterocles gutturalis | reverse complement strand
GTCGGGGAGCTGCTGCCTCTCTCAGTTGCTCCCTAGGAGCCGCTTGTGGGGTGGTGATGGCTCTTACTGCTCTATGTTCCTATAAGAACTACCCTTGGACTGGGCTGAATTTAGCTATTGGTGGTGGCAGCAGCTGCTGGATGGTGACCTTAAACTAACTCCGGCAAGTGACCAAGGTCTGCTGCTCCCACCACCACAGCTTGCTGGAGAAACAGCAAGGCATAGTTCAAAATAAAATAGCTTATGGCTGTCTGACCCGTGATGTTCCAGGGCCTCCCTCTGGGAGAGCTTCCTCGCTCCATAGCTGATCACTGCCTGCTGGTGCTGCTGCATCCTGCAGTCAGGACCCTGGCTGGAAAGGGCAAGTGCTGGAAGAAAATCCTACTGGCTGTCGAGGAGTAGAGAAGCACACTCCTCTCCCAGTCCAGCCATCACACAGAATCACTGCAGGAGCAGTCTTGCCTGCCCTTGCCAGGACTCCCTTCAACAGCACCCCCAGGCTTTTGAGATGCAAGAGATGAAGCAGGAAGACATGTGGGATTTGGTCCTACCCCCTCAGCAATCTCACTGTGAAACTGGGCAAGCAACATCAGCTGGAATTCACGTAGCACTGAGATCCCTGCCTAGGTGCCAAAGCCCTGTGCGTATCAGGGGACCGCGCAGCTGCTCTGTAAGCCTGGCTGTCTCAGATGTGCTCACCTCGGTGGGGAACAGGCCTACATATTTTGTGAAAGAGACTGGAAAGCTCAGTTAATTACCAGTCCTTGTCACACAGCTATTGCAAGAGGAGACGACAGGATAATCATCTGTTTCTGATAATGAGTGCAAAACACACTGCTCATTGCCTTTGCTTAATTATCATTACCAAAGTACTCACAGTATCTTCTCCAACAGGGAATCTGGCAGTAACATTAATTACTTCTAAAGGTCAATTGTGCAGTCTTTAATGGCAAAAGCAGTATTGTTTGGGGGTAATGTGCCATTTCTTTACAGCAGATTTCAGTTTCCAGTCCCAAGTGCAGCTCATTTGGGAGATTTGGCATAGCAAGCTGCCCCCAGGATGGCCATGCAGAGACAGCTTGTTCCACCTCAACTCCCCATCACACCAAATGTGGCCACTATCCATATCGGGGCTAGGATTTCACAGGAGAGCTCTGAGAGGGTTTGTGATTCCAGACACCTTCAATTCAAGCAGACCCATGGTTACTATTAACTGTTTTGTTTGCAGAAGACTTGGAAGATATGAACATAGTTCACATCATCATGATTCCCAGGGTCCTCACCTTTTCCTGGCTGTCGATTGCTTCGTAGAGTTTGATATTGGCACCTGGGTCCATGAAGTCCCCAAACAGAACTGGCTGGGAGGGGACAACCTCCTCGAAAGTGCTGCCTAACTCCTCCATCATACTCTTCATCAGGTTGTCAAACCAGGTCCGGTCCTCCTTGCTGACCAGGCGATCGCAGAAGACTCGGCAGCTCTCATGGTACCACAGTCTCAGCAGGTGCAGTTTGTCCTGGTAGGAAACCCCAGCAAAACACCCCATGAGAGAAGCAGAGAAGTATTAAGAGCCCTGTTGTCAGGAAAGCTGGTTCCTGCCTAGCATGTGGTCAGCTCCACTCCTGCTAGAAGGCAGCTGAAATGGAAAAAGAACTGGGTAGAGGAAGCTGCATTCCCTTCTCCTCTCAAAATCAACTCTTGTCAAAGCAGCTGCTTTGCAAAGAGCTCATTATAGCTTCGGTTAATCCCCCCTCTATTTGCCCATATGTCAGGCTTTCTTTGAGAAATGTAAACTTCATGTTGTTGGTCCTTATCTTTCCCCCAGTTTGATTTAACTTTTACTGTTTTCAGAAGTACTTGTGTCTTTTGGAAAGATCCTTTTATTCAGGTGTAGCACAGAATGAGGCTCCCAAGTATTTCCTGCGATAAGTCCATCTGTACTGGCTAGGCTGGAGCCAGAGCAAGGTCCTCAGGAGAGCCAAAGGGGCGGAAGCCTCCATTGCTACAGGCTGGTAACAGGACAACACCTCTGCCCCTGTGTGGTCATGTCTGGTCCCCTATGGCTCCATCTGGGCTGTGTCGTGCTGACTTCCTGTGGCCACTCACCTGCTTCCACGCCAAGGAAGGGCTGGGGTGGCAGGGGGGTCTGTTTACTACTGGTACTTGGCAGTATAGCCAAAGGGAAGGTCACCACATTCACTGACCAGTACCAAAATGCAGCTCCAACAAGAAATTGAGGTCTGTTTTCAGGCGTGTCAATAAGGCCTTCACTGGAATGTTTCTGGTCTTCCCCTGGGTGGCACGGCTGTACTCACGGAAGACTCACCTTGATCTTGCTGGGCTCAGCCATGAGCATGCCCTGGAACACCTTGGAGAGGTCTCTCAGGTTGAAGGTGTAATGCGACTTTGCCGGTGTGGGCAGCAGCTGGGATGTGATGGTCAAGTACATGCAGATGGTGGCATCAACCAAGGGTTCGTTCAAGTCTTTGACTGCAACTGCCCCTGCTGCAGAGACAGAGGAAGGTGGAGAGGATGCCAAGGTGGTGACTGGAATGAGGAGGTCTTAGCAGTGCAGAGAGGTGGCACTGAGTGTCAGAGGTGTTGCTAGGACTTGGCCAGGAATATACTTTTCTTCTGCTTCCTTATGCAGAGAATGTGTGGGGACCTGACCAAATGCCTGCTCACTGCAGTGGACAGTTTGCCAATGAGTTTCCCAACCAAAGGGAATCAGATTTGGGGAAGGAAGAATGCATCACAACAATTCTGCAGTGATAAAACTTCATGTACCTCAGGGAGAGAGGAGACACTGCCAGACAGGTAGTTGGTGCCTACCTGAAATACTTGCAGACAGGTTTTCCTTCTCCCTTCTTGTACTCCCTCAGTGGAGTCTCAGAAAATGCAAAGCCACTGAGGGTAATTTCTTATGCAATAGTCTGGCAAGATTTAAACACAGCTGCCAGCTTTAGAGCATAAAATACTTTTTTTTTTTTTAAAACTCTCAATCAAATTCATTATAAACACTCCTGGGGAAACAGAGTCCTGTGACACCCTAGCATTTTGCACTTCTTTTTGCATTGTTTACAAAATTCTTTAATTGCTTTTTAATCACAGCTAGATGTTTCAGTATGCTCCTGAGCTCATGGTCAGGTACTGATGCTTGTGAATATTGCAAGCACCCAGAAAGCTCTGCTTTGCTTTTCTCATAGCCCACTTAGTCTCACTCCTTCCTACTGGCAGATTTGCAGATGAGGGCACATTTGCAAAGATGATCCTAAATTCCCACCCTGTCAAATATAAGACGACTCATTTCACTCCAAATGAACCCTTTTTTCTGGGTGGCTGAAGCACCATGCTTAGATCCTCTCTGCTCAGCTGTCCACAGGCTGCAGCAGATGGAGAGTAACAGAAGGCTCTGCTTCCACAGAAGGCTGTTTGTCTGGGCAAGTGTCTGTCTGCTGAAAGCACAGGTAAGCTGTGCCATGCTGTGCCCATCAGCTTGTTCTGCTCACAGTATCTGTCTCTCATCTTTCTGCTCTTACTTACGCACTGGATCTCTGTAACTTCTTTCTCCTAGGAGTCCATCTAGAAAAAGATAAAAAAACATGAGCTACCGCTTTATTTGCTGAGATGAAGGATCACACATCACAAACAAAATCCTCTTTGAAAGGCCTAAGCTATGAGTTACCTTATGAAACTGAGAGTCAAAGTTGAAGTTTGCTGATTTGCACCAGCAGAGTTTGGCCCTAAGACAAAACAGTGTATGAGCTCCTTGTTTGCTAAGATTCAAACAACACATGCCGAAAAGCATCTTCAACTAATGCAAGTTCCAGCTTCCAACACTTTGATGAGATCATCAATATTACTTCCTCCCCTTCCAACCTCCATTATCATTGGGTTGACTGGCGGGTTGAGGAGAAGGTGGCAGTTGTCTGCAGAACTTACCCATCCAGCTGCCAAGGATCGTTGAGAAGATAGTCTTCTTGCTGCTCTCCTCCATCTCCGTGAAGGAGAGGTAGTTGAAATGGCGGGTGAGGCGTGGAGTGACAGCATTCCTTCCCCCTCCAGGAGGTCCCATGGCACAGATAAAGTTAATATCTATCAGCTTCTTAAAAGTACCTTGAAGAGTGCAAAATCAGGAATGAATGCTAAGTTGGAGCTAAAAGCCCTCACCACGAATCTCTACAGCAGGTATTCATCTCTATCAACAGGCCAACTTTTGCCAAGAGTGCTGGGCAAAGGATCTGGGTCATACCGATCTGTTTCCTGTCGTACCAGCCCCGGTGGTCCATCCACTGCCGCAGCAGCTCGATGGGTGGCTGGGCACCATAAGTCTCCAGCATGGGCATGTTCAAGTCATCAATAAAAAATATGAAGTACCGCCCAACCGGTGGCCCGAACACACCCTTCCGCCTGTAAGGACAGAAGCTGCATAAGGACACAGGACAACTCCTATTGCAAAGGTAGTCTCAACTTGATCCAAAAGCAATTTTTTCTCCAGAGGCTTCTTGAGTCAACAGCTTCAGCTACCCTTACACTTACACTCCATATACCCCTTTATATGGGCCTTTGCACCGAGAAGATTGAGAGCAATGTCTGACGCACTGGCTTCTCTGCAGCCACGAGCGAAATTTTGTCTACTTATGCACAATGAATAAATGGGTGCAAATAAAAGCAAAGCTTGAGCCCATGAATCTGCGGAAACTTCAAATCAGTGGCTGACCAGGAAGGAAAAAGGGAAGCTGTTAATCATGGCGAGTTGGACTGGGAGTCAGCAGCCACAATTTCTCCCTTCATCAGTTTCTATAAAGACCCCACACCAGGGTTTGCAAACACCTGCGCTCTGAAATGTAGTGTTTCTGGAATAACTAGAATTGGACCAACTTTTACAGACCCTCACTAATCCTTCTCATTTTCTTGCCATTTTATCAAGTTATTACCAGCTGTCATGATCCCAACTCAGATTTGCTCTTTGCCCAGTTTGTTAGCCACAGCTGTATCTGCTTGGGGCCCCTTCAGGTCTTGGGATGCAACTATATGGCCAAGTTGAGAGAAACACTGAGCTCAGGGATACTGCCTTTGCAAATGCAGAAAGGAAACTTGCCTCTTATCCAGTTTGCTGTCAATGAGATCCTGGGTTTGGTTGGCAGAGGTACGTGCTGAGAATGTCAGGAAGTGGGTGATGTATTTGGGAGGCAAATTCTTCAAAAGCTTGTCCATAATGGTGAGAGTCTTCCCTGTGCCAGTGGGACCGATGCAGAGAACCTAGAAGTACAATTAGCAATGCAGCGTAACCGTAGGCAGACAGTCTGTGTTTCCCAGCTCTCCGACATTTGCTGGAGAAAAGGCAGGTTACTTCTCACTTAGGCTTCAAAGGCTGGGAGAAGCCAGAAGGACTGCTGTTCAAGGTTATAGATCTCTTGGTGCGGAAGGAATCCAACCAAAGAAGTATGAAAAGGAACCACAGGAAACAGGTAAAGAGGGATGGTGATAGGTTATCTATCTAGCAATTGCTGCATTTTGATTGACCACCTGAGTGCTGATATTCCTTTGGGGCACTGGCACAGTGCCTGGGGACTGAATGGAGAACTCCTGTTGCTTAGGCACAGCTTTTGAGAAGAGAAATACAAATCCATGGGAGTGGGAAATAATCTCAAAGTATCAGGTAGGTTCTGTTAGGTTCTAGCTGCACTGGAAGAGGAAAAGGTGACCCTTGTTGAAGAAAACAAGCTTGAATCAAAAAATTAAAGACAAGGCTGGGTACGTACTGGCTTATGGTTGGTGAGCAACAGATCCAGCAGATGGGCCATTCGGACTGTGTTGATTGTGGGCACAATAATGTCACAGAAGTTGGTATCAGGAACCATAGTGAACTGTGCCGTAGAGTCCAGCCACTTCTCCCAGCGCACCTGAAAGGTATGAGTGTGTTTAGAGGGGATGGTTGCATCTATCCCTTAGGGGAATAGGAAAACAGCATTTCTGCTGTGTTTTCCGCATCACAACTCGGATGCTACTGTGTAGCAGCTCAGATTCTGACGAGGAATTCAGGTTTCTAGCCCCTCTGTCTAGTCTTGCCACCTATACCCTTCTGTATGGCAATGGTGTGAGGGCCTGACTCATTTCCCTTGAGAAGAAGTGTACTCCAAGAGTTAGAGGTCATTGCCCCAGCAGCAACATACTTGCCCTCAGTTCTGAAAACTAGGATCAAAGGGTGATGGAGTACTTGTGATATTTGCAAGAACGGGAATTCTGTCCTAAGCTCACCTGCCCTGTAAGTGTCCCCACAGTGGAGGATCAAAGAGGCCTTAGCTGGGATCCTATCTTCATGTTTGGTGCCATCGCCTATGTTGCACTCAGAGGCACACGGAGAGTTTGTATTTGTACAAAACATGGACAACTTGTGCTAGAGGCAAGTCACAGACTAACCTCCCATAGGCCACGATTACAAGTGAGATAGAGGTTTTATCAGGAATGTGTTGGAGAACACTGAGAAGATGTGCATTCCTGACCACCTCATGTGGCCTTCCCACAGAGATGACACCAGCAGCTTCTGCTAAGAACCTGATGCTCACATAGGGCTCTTTATTTTGCTGGGATTTCAGGAAGGGGAAGGAAGCATTTTTCTTTTTTTTTTTTTTTTTTTTTTTCTCTTTCTTTCAGCCTAGGGGCAGGTGGCTGTCAGTCAGATAGGACTTGCATGCCCTGCTGTCTCCTGTGAAAAAGACAGCATATTCGTCTGCCTTGCTCCTCCTCCAGACTCTGCTGCACACAGCTCTTCTGCTGCTGTGCTCTGCTTTCTAACATAGACAGACCTTTCCATGTGAGCTGCTCCCTGTCCTCCAGCAGCCACACCTGGAGAGCCCTCTCACTTTCCTGAGCACTGGCAGAGGCACTCAGGTCTGAATTGACCAGCCCTTGGCTCAGATTCAAAAGATCTGCTTCACAACCCTCAGGGCAAGAAACTGCCTTCTTCCTTTAATTAAAAGCTTAATTTAACTTTAAACATTCTCACTTGGTTCCTGTAGACCTTTCTGTGATTCTGTGTGACTTGCCCTTGATGAGAAAATCCTACCAAATCCAGCAGGACTGTGTCGCTTCCTGGTCCCTCCCCCCAAATTTCCCAGAGCTGAAAGTGAAATATTTTACCTCCTTAATGACTTCCTCATCCAGATCGTCTTCAGCACTGCTAAGCCCAGCATCATAGAGTTTATAGTCATAAACCAGACCTTCTTCTGGGAAAAGTAACTGGATCTGTGGGAACAAAGCTGGGGTGAACCTGGCTGCCGCTCAGCTCAGTTCCCAGGAGGATCTGCACTACTGCAGGGAAGACTTTACTAACAGGATGCTGCCCAGGCCAGGGGGGTCAGTTCTCCCTCCCAAATCTTCCAGCTCAAGGGGTCCCTTGGATTTTGAAGCAGATCTGGTATACCAGATCCCAAGAGGAAGCCCATCCAAAGCCTCCAGGTATTCAAGAATCCATGACCGCCATTCTTCATTACCAGTTCCTCTATAACGAGAGGATCTGCTTTTCCTTTACTCACCTTTTCCTTTGCCATCTTCTCCCTCAGCCACACACTGAAGGCCGTGCGACCTTGGGAATCTCCAGTAGTGCCCACACTCCAGATCAAGGCAAATATAAACCAAGGTTCAATCAGCTCTCCAATACGAGCTGTCTTCTCCTGGGGAATCACCCTAACTCCCTGAGAACCAGAGAAGAGCACAAGTAAAATTCTCAGGCATGGTTAAGGTACACAAAACCCAGACTCTTCTTAACGTGCTCATAATTCTATTCAGCTTCTATGTAGCTTTTTCTAGCCATTTTTTCACAGGCCTTGTTACTGCACTCTGTGGATCAAAACTTGCTGTATCATTGGTGTACACCAATGAGACACCCCTTGAGAGACACCCCTTACTGAATTAATATCACTCAACAGCAGCTAAGAAGAATTTAGTCTTTGGTTTTTAATTTGAAAATTGTCCAGCCTTCTTTAATATTACTTCTCAAAGGACTGGCAATCTGAAGTGCATTGCTGCTTAGCTCTGATCTCTGCTTTCCACTCATTTTTCAATTCCCTCTGCTATAAATAGAAGTGAACCACTTCCCTCCAGCCTGGTAGGCACGAAGTTTACCTTTTGCTCTCTCAGCAGGCAAAGCATAATCCTTCCAGGTTAACCTGCGCTTTGCAGGATGTTGTATTGCCTGCTGCCACGTAGATGAGCTACAGCGTGACCTTTCTGCACCAGCACTTTGTTCTCCAGTGACGAACCCCCTGCATGACTTAGTGCCCTTAAGAGTTACAGGTGCACACAAGCAATAGCAGCAAAATCCTACCTCAATGGGAATGAAAGGCTGAAACAAACATTCCAAGAGCATGAAAAGGCTCCTTGTGAGGTTACTGTCTGTTGAAGCAATTATCTCCTTCACAAACCTCCGGACAAAGCCGATGGCCTCCTGTAAGGAGAGGCAGGAACAACTGACTGTCACCATCCAACACTCTTGACTTTGCTTTTACCTTCTAGGGTTCTGGTTTCTCCTCACCTCCCTGCAGGCTACATTTAGCAGGGAAGGTATGACTGAGAACGTTGCCATTTCCCGCTGCAGCCTGAGTACCACTGCTTTGACTGGAGAAAAGTAAGACAAACTGCTTGGTTCAGTCTTAGCCATAAGACACCTCTGGGTCTGTCTTTTGGTTCTGTGCAACAGTGACATGCATCTTGTGCCATCACTGCTGTTAAATGGTTTGCTCCCTTCAGACCTTTCCTTTGCAGCTCTGGGTTATTCATTAAAATAGTGGCTCAGAAAAAGAGCAGAATAACAAAAATTGTTCTTACAACTTTCTCTCTGGAGTAACTCCACTGTAAGCAATGGAGCTGCACCAGGGATGATTTTGTCCAGAAGATAATTTTAAAAGGAAATAAAACAAGCTATAATGATCAATAAGGCTAAGTCACATGTGTAGGAAACAGTGAATAACCTCTATTAAACCCAGTAAATTTACATAGCAGTTTGTATAACAGTAGTCTGAAGTGTTTCCACAATGGCATTTAAATCTAGGCCTTGACAAGTCTGGGCTGAGCTGACAAGCTCCAAGCTATGGAAGGGCTGGAATGACATGGTAGCTCACCTTGAGGAATCTCCTGAAGAGAGATGCTAGCTGCTGTGAGAAGGGCTGCATGATGCCTGGGATTTTTTGCAGCCAGCACTCAATGAAGGGCTCCAGCCCCAAGATGCTAGGTTCCAGGTAAACCATGCCACAGCGGGAAACTGTGGCAGGGGAAGCAACAGCCAGATCCTGGACTTCAAACATCATGGTCATGCTCTGGAAATTGCAAAAGGAGAGAAAGGAGGATAAAGACTTGATCCCTTCCGATATATCTTTCAGCATAATTTGGTGAAGCTGAAATCTTTTGCTTTGTTGCAGAGGCCCTCTTTTTGTTGTGTCTGTGCGGCACAGCAGAGGTTTGGCCAACATGGGTCTACTACTGAGACACCAATTTTCATACAAGTCTATGACAGACATCAAGTGGAAAGTAAAAGGCAAGTCTGTTCCAAGAGGGAGGAAGGAAAACAGACAACAGGTAGCAAAAGTGGGAGGGATGAGTTACCTCTGTCAGCTTGATGATTTCCCCTGAGCTGAGACACAGCTTCTTATTGTCATCCAGCACGGTGTTCATGTTCTCAATCCACAAAGCATCAACTGGCCCATCAAACATGTACCACTTCTTGCTGGTGTCAGTGGCCGCAGCTCCCCAACGGATGAGTGAGGAAAGGATCCCATCTGTCCTGAAAGGGGGGAGGAAGGCAGGGCTCGGCCCATTCTGGTTTTGCTGAAATCACAGCAAAGCTTCCACCATATAAGTCAACAGAGACAGAATCTTACCCTGGTTCATGTGCCCAAGGATACCTGTGCCTCACTTGTTAGTGAGCTGCATAAAGGTCTATCTCATTGTTTCTTTTACTGAGACACATTTCAGCCTGAGTGGCACCATGAGACAATTTATTTGGGCATTAGGATCTGGATGTCATGTCATTTAACTACAAAATGCCAAGTTTCACATCTCTGTCCTCAGTGAAAAGCAAAGCAGCGTTGCTAGCACCCATTCAGGTCACAGGCAGCTTATCTTCTCTCTGGAGGTGCCTCTTCTCCTCCAAGTGTAAAGGGAGACTCAGGACAGCTACTGTGCTAATTCAGATGCTTCAGCTGGGTAACAATAGGTTAGGATGGTGAATCCAGGCTAAACAGCATGAGTCTACCCCCTTTTTAACAGAAGTTCCCCATCTTCAGCTGCCTGTGAACCCAGGTGGTGCTGGTGAACAGGAGAGCAGCCACACAAGGAATGCTGACTGTTGACAGCAGAACTTAATCTGCACACAGAAGCCTGGAGTTCAATTTCCATTCAGGCCCTGGACTCTACTCCCATTATTAAATATTTATTTGTTATTTTTATAGTGCTAGTGAATTCCAGGGTATTGTTACTGAGATCAAGGAAAAACAGTCTGTTCTAAAGCTCAGCTGATTAAAACAGATGGATTTGTCTGTAAATACATTTTACATTGCTGCTGTATTTTTCTTTTTGTCATGTTGACGTGCCTGTGTGCTGCCCTTGGGTAGAGTCACATCATAAATAAACTGTCGAGCTTAACTGGAATATCCTACAAAATGTCCTTCAGTAAAGACACACCAGAACCCACATTAGGATGCTCTGGGTCTCAGCATCAGTAATGTTTACTTGCCTGCACTTTTCCTGGAGGCAGTTAGTTTCATATTGATTTAGTTTCCCTGGTTTTACAGAACACAGTCTCTAGCTTTGCCCCTAAACAAGTGGTGGGTGACAGGGCCAAAGGCAGATTCACACTGCTTCTCACACCTCAGCTTATGGATAAAGTGAGCTGCAAAGTCAACCTCAGGTCACATATGGAAACATAAGCAGTAGGACTTGACTGTCAAGAGGGCAAAGGGGCTATTGCTTCCCGCTTCCAAACCGTGCAAGCAAGCAGGAGCCCTGGTAACAGGAATGAAATGCCCCTTTATGCCTGAAAGCCATCCTTCGTCATTCAAGGCCAGCAGTGTATTTACACAGAACAATTCAAGTGCGCAGTACAGAGGTCACTTTTCTTCAGAAGCAAAACAAGTGTTTTTAAGCTGCTGTATCTTAGAGCAAAAAAAGCTCCAAAGCAATTGAATTATTTTTTGTTACACAGTTAATGCTGCCAGCTGAGCTGCAGTAACTGTCTGGGCATGTGCTGGCAGCCGGGCCAAGCGCACAATAAAAGATGTCAGCTTAAATCGCCATGACTGGCTATTGTAGCTTGATGAGGATAAGGACTTGATTGCTTCTGGTTTTATGCCACTACCCTAAACAGTTCTCAGCCTTGAAGAGAAGACACTCAAGATTAGAAGAAAAACGTTTCCCATCTGGAAGGAAGGAAAGCAGGTTTTGTACTTTACCACTCATGCGTTAGCAAGTTGAACTCCCCGTAAAGCTGGCCCATTGTGATGGATTTGGGATTCAGTACAAAGTAGCTGACTGCTTCGTAATTCCCACCACTGGCTGCAGGCTGACCTTTCAGTGATGTCATTGCAGCTGCCAGGACTTCATAACTCTGCAAAAGCAGGAGAGCAAGAGAGTTAAGGGCCATGGCTCCGTAACGACTAAGCCACTTGCTCTCCCAGCAACTGCATTCAAAAGGCAGTGAGAAAGGAGACCTAGGGGAGGACAGTACCATAGTAAGGGGACGCCTGGCGGCATTCACAGAAATGAAGCATTCCAGATGCAGAGGGAGGAAGTTAGATCTCCTATGCAAGAGGCCTGAAGCATTTCAAAATGTCAAAGTACATCTTGACCTTAGAAATTTGCAGCAGACCTAATAAGTATCAGTATAATCTCCCAAGTCGAAGGAGCGCGCTACTAATATACTTCCCCATGGCTATAAATCAATACTAAAAGGCAGCATCTTTGTCCTCTGACTTCTATCTGAGAGAAGCTGGAAATGCTGGAGTGTGAGTCTTCTGTGCAGCTTTAACCCTCTGCGTCACTAGGTAGGCGATGGTTTGCTGGGGCCAGCACAGTGTCTCAGCCATACCTTTGTCTTCCCAGAGCCTGTTGGTCCCACGAGCATAAGGCCATGACGAACCACTGTGGTTTCATAGAGTTGGATGCACTTAGTCACAAAACCTGTAGAGGAAGATGATGTGGCGTGGGCCTGGGACCAGCTATCCCTTTCCTAGGGCAGGGCGCTAGAGTAAAAGTCCAGGCCCAGAGAGAGCTGGTGGAGAGCCCTTCCCCTCACCATCAACATCCTTTAGATTCTCTTTGATGCAGGAATTGCGAATGGCTTCTTCCAGGATGCCGTAATCAACAGGCTCTTCTCTGATCTTTGGAAATAAATCTGAGACAATACCACCAAAGATCTTGAGGTCATCCTGCAGGAATTTGGGTATGTTCGCATCCCTGATAGCCCGCAGGCAGATCAGCTCCTGCAAAGATTTAAGAACTCAGAACTTCAAAGATCCCGCCTTTCCCGTGTCTGCAGAAAAGGCCACATAAGTCAATGACACTGTGCAGTGTAAGCACATTTACCTCATCCATAGCAGGATTCTCTCTTTTGAGGTTGCCAGCTGTTGAGATGACAGTCTTCACAGCTCTCATCCCAAAGTCATAGTGGTCCTGGAAAAGGCACAGAGGAAACAACGTGATCAGATACATGAGCATCACCTAAAAAAGAGTGAACCTATGCATGCACTCAGCAGGTAAGAAAGGAAAAATGAGAGAGTTACGCCTTCAGAACAATTGCTCCTTTATGCAAGTCTGCTCTCAGGATCCTTCCAACAACTAACTGGTCCTCAGCTGTACATATTACAGGTGAGGAAGATGAGAATAACTGGAGGATGAAAAATCCTAGATGGAGGGAGAAGTAGGCAGGGCTGCTTGGCTCAAATGTCCTACAACTGTAATCCTAACTAGGACTGAAGGTGAATGCAGGTCCAGCCACAGAAGGAGAAATAAGAATTGGAAAGCAGGGAGGTAGATGAAGAATTGGTATTGTGACCTTTTCATGATACGCTGTCACAAGGCACCATGAGAACCATCCAGGTACTTTGTGTCTAGGCTGAGAAAACCCCACATTTAAGAAAACATTAATGGACATTAAGGCATCTACCTGGGCACTGAGCTGCTCTGACAGTAGTTTGAACGTTGTGGTGATCTTCTTTGCAAGGACTTTGGCTTCATTAAACCCAAAGGAGTAGAGTGAGATCTCAGCAATCATGGAGTAATCTGGGACCATCATAGCCACAGGACGAAAGAGAGCCTGAAACATACAGTTCCAACACAAGATCAAAACACTGTTGTTTCTTGCTTTTTCCAGCAAACTGAAAAGGCTGAGTATCTATCCCAGACTATTTACAGGACACAGCATGAGTGTGTCTGGCACCTGTCATGGTTGCACCCCTGCAGACTGCAATCTGAGGAGCACCATTTGCATACAGTCATGTTTCAAATCTCAAAATGATCCTAGAAGCTTTCCTAAAGCATCACATCCTAATCCTTGTCATGGACACATTGGTAGTCTGGGTAGCATCCAGCACCCGTATTGCCCCTCTTCTCTCTGTCTATCCAGTCTGCCCTCCGTACCTTCAGGTTATCAGGCAGTTCAGTACGCCCAGCATACCCTGGGTTCATTGTGATGAATACTGCACAGGACGGGACCAGTGGGATCTCCGTGCCTTCAAACATGAAGCGATTCACCTAGAAAATTAAAAGTATGATCATCCTCAAAGAACAGAGCCTGAGCTGGAAATTAAATAACATAGCAGAATCTTCCAAGAGGAAAACAATGGCTTTCAGTAGTTAAATTATCAAGCATAGACACATACAGCTGCCCATAACTGTAGTGATTCAATCTGGTCCCACTGCAGGAATCCAGTAGTACCAGCAATATTCCCTGTTTAAGAAACTGGGCTCCTGAAAGATTTACTGATAGGATACAATTTTTTTTTTTCTTTGGCTCTTGAACAGACTTCTATCCCTGCAGCTGTAAACAAACATCTTTCCATTTATTCTGCAATATAGTTTGGACCTGAATTAATTTGTGTCAGAGAGGGCAAAGAGAAAGCTAAATCCTTTTTAAAGCTGTGCAGGTAGTAATTTCAGATGGGGGATAAAGTAATGCAGAAGAATTCATGGAGAGCAACTTTCTAATTCCAAGCTGAAGTCAAGGAGATTCAGGTCTTAACCCCTCCAAGTCTCCAGAGAACAAAGCAGAGGCTGGCTGCTAGACTGGCTGACAGCTGAGTCTCCATGTAAACTCAAGAATTCACTTTACGTTGCAACTCTGTGTGCACGGGTATGTATTTTCCTGCACATACTGGGTTTTCTGAATACGCTAAAGCTTGGATAACACGTTTAGACAAACAGTGCTGAGCAATTCATGGCAGAACACTGCCTTTATCACAGCTCCGATTTGTATCCGCTCAGTGGATCTGTATCGGAGTGTCTCCCACACCAAAGTCTGCTGGCACTGCAGCTCAAGCTGAGACGTACTTCAGCCTGTGAGATTGGGGGCAACTGTGGCAGCACAGACTAGGGTGAGGTTGCAAAATCCACCCAGGATGCTGACTATGTAATGGCTTGACACAATACACCACAGCTAGGGCATTACTCATGCCTCTCCAAGCTCAAGTACGTCTGTCTGAATTGCCCCTGAGCAGGGAAGCTGGTGCTCCATGAAGAGGCAAACAAAGACAAGGACTAGCCTAGACTAGCTCAAGTAAAGATCTTATTGTCTGCCTCTGCACCCACATGTTCATTACGTACCCTCTGCTGCTGTGCTTTCTGAATGGTTGTGATCTGTTGGGCCACCACTGACAGCACCTCGACATCAATGCGGTTGAACTCATCAAAGCAAGCCCATGCGCCAGAGCTGGGCAAGGAAGGAGAAATGAGGGGAGTCAGGAACATCACACAGGAGCAAACTTGCAGTCAAAAGCTCAGCTAGATCTAGAAACTATAAATCCATATACTGGGAGGCAGCACAGAGACAAGAAGTGAACCTAAAAGGCCCCTGATGTCCCACAGCAGGTAGAGACACATCCACAGTGTACTGGTAAAGTGGATGTACCCTCCCAGGCCATGTGATGAGAGAGAAGGTGCATAGTCCCTGCAAGACCATGGTAATGTCCTACCCTACAGCCTGGCACAAATTCTGCATGTTACAGCTTTGGGCTTGAAAGAAGTGTCATGTTGAATTCTTGTTTTGTAGCTGAGCTATAAGTGTAACAGATACAATTTAGACATCTGTTAAGTCCATTTTTCAGAGCTTGGAAGACTATGTATAAAGCTGGAAGCATGTATATGGGGAAAGTGATCTTCGCACAAGGCATGGCTTAAGAAAGAAGTGAAATTACTTAGAAAGAAAACATCTGAGAAAAGAATACCAGCTTTTGTTGGAGTGACTAATTCAGATTCACCAGCACGCAGCAGACTAATTGGACCAGCTCTCTTTGAAATGTAGAGAAGAGAGAAGCTTCTCTGAGAGGATTCCTCAGGGCTTAGAGCAATTGGCTGCTCAATTTTGGATACGCTCAGCAGATTCTCTCCTTAAGATTAAACAGCTTGTGGGCTGAATCTCAGTCAAACGCATATGATATTAAAACAAAGGCCAGAGCTGCCAACATTTGCACACCTTTCTCATAGTGGATTGGTGCAAAGCATTTAAATTTTGCCTTAAACGAACAGGATCTCTTTTTATCCTTTTTATTTTTTTTTTAAATTGTCTCAACTGTCCGTCCCTTCTGGCAGGAATTTTGTAACTTTGCTCGCTCTTGAACACAGTAACCCCCTTACTAGGGCTTTGTTGGCTCTTCTGGGCTGCTATGAAAAACACCCACCAATTCCCAGTGGCCAGCATCCCTGTATCCTACCCACTCCTTGATAATGACACACAGCATTTCATTGTACCTGGCTAGTCCCTTGAAAAACTTCCCCATTGCCATAAAGTCAAGCTGGTCGGAGCAGTTGAACACTACAGTTTGGACTGCTAGTGCTTTCCCCAGGTCTTTTGTTGTTTCTGTTTTTCCTGTTCCTGCTGGTCCTACAGGTGCTCCTCCAAATTTCAGGTGCAGAGCTCCTGTAAGCGTCAGATAACACCTACAACAAAGAAGAGACCAGATGATGAAAAGCATTTCTACTACCGATTTCAGTAAGGGAGACATATCATCTATTCAGCTGGAGACAGGTAGGAATCCATCCTTTATTATTCTGCAGAATCACTTAGATATGCAGCACTCTGCAAAGGAGTTAGCTATGTGGCCTTGATTAGTATTCATGGGGGCCTGCACGGATAAATCCTTCTGCCACTGTCTACAAATTCATTCTCCACAAAAAGGACAGTTACAAAAGGATAAAACTATTATTGCTGATGCATATTGTAGAGTATTAGATGCCCCGTCTACTGGTTTGTAGAAGATCTCCTTAGCTATCAGGTGGGCATTTTATATGAGTCATGGCACTACATTAAGAATTAGGAGAGTGAAAGCAAACAGTCTGAGCACTGATCACTAGGAATTCCGTAGAACCAACGTCAAGGTGTTCCTATGCCCTTGTCTCAGGTAGTCCTTTACTGTACAAATGGTTTCTATTTACACACATTAGGCAGTAAGACTGGCATGGTTAGATCCTTGGTTTGATCCCCAATAAGGCTTGTTCACATGGTGAAGAAAAAAAAAAAAAAAAAGACAAAAAGATACATTTATTACCCAGAAAACAATCTTCCTACCTGTCAGTGAGGGGTGTGATAACCAGACGGCCACTGTTCCCCAGATACTCATAGCCATAGATAAATTCAGCATTGACTGCTCTGATGTACAGGTCCCCCCTCGTCCAGTAGTATCTAACGATGAGCAAACGCGACATCAGAAAGATAAACACTGGCTGGCAGACAATACAGCAGCTCGTAAGGGTACAGCCTGCAGGTCTGGAGACCTGCATGTCAAGAGATTTCCTTCTCAAGAGAAGAAAGGACAAGGTACACAACAGGGTGGACAGGAATTCTCACAGGACCTGAAATTAAGTGTTATATCAAGCATCTCACTCCTTACGCAGGAGCACGCCCTTTCACATCGAGTCTATATTGCCAAAGTGGATGCCATCAAAACTAGATCTGTCTCAGATACCTTAGAACTGGCATCCTTAGCAGACTTCAACCCCACTCCTCATAGGGATGTTAGACGTGACTCAGGAACACCGCTTACAGACTATGCAAACTCTTGTTTCCATTTGTCATGGGTAAGGAGAATGAAGACTGGCCAGGGAGACCAGGTAAGGTTCAACAGCTGTGGTCTCTACCTGAGCTGGGAGATCCACTCGAAATCATTCATGCTTGTCACATTCTCCTCAGTCAGCTTTGCTGCAACATCCTTGGCATGGACCTCAATCACAATAAGAGCTGACAACACTGCTCGCTGCATCTTAGACAATTTTCCACGGACCAGGGCAACCAAATCACCCAGCTGGGTAAGGAAAAGAAAGTACTCTGAAGCAATCCATATCCCAAAGACCCAGGCTACTAACACAATGCAATCAAACTTATGGCATGCTAAGTCCAGATCATAGGCTGTGTCCAGGCAACTTCTGCCCCTTCTCTTGTCAGAGATACAAGTGACTTCTCAGAAAGCAAATATTGCTCAGGGCTGTCTCAGAGCTGACTTTTGCCTACAGCATTACCACATTCAGGTGAAAAGAAGGAGTTAGAGCTGCCATGAGGCCCAGAGCTGAGGACACCACACCTCCCAGGTATAAGGTGTGATTAGATGCATGGAACAGATATGAAGGATGCAGTTTCCCTTTGATTTCTACTGTTCGTCACTTCAGTTATCCCCCACTGTTGACTTCCTTGGTGACCCTGGAGAAGTTATCTTTCACCTTTCCCTCTTCAGGTAATGATTTTATTAACAGTTCTGTACCTATCTGAGATTTATTATGACAACTATCCTAATGATTAAGAGGATAAGAACCTGTTTTTTCACCTGGTTTTGAGCTGTGCTATGCAGGACTGTGCCTCTGTTTCCCCTATGGTATTGTCCTGTATGTATTTGTAAGTTATCTAAGGTTTGACGATTGAAAAGTCTCGATCTGTCAAAATCTCACCCTTACATTCATTTTTGTACCTGAGCACTCAGCTGTGGGAAAAGCCTGCTGGACAAATCTCCAGCTTCCAGAGCTTCAGACACTTCCTTTGTCCAGAAAACCTGGCAACCAGCAATGACCACTTGTCCAGGCCATTGCAAGACCCATGTGGTACGTGGAGTCTTAAAAAAGGGGAAAAAAAAAGTGGTAAGACAATTTTTAAAATTTTATTTCTACATCTCCCTGCTCTGAGATGAATCTGTAAGAATCTGCAAGACCCAAAAGAATGCTTCCCCTCCTCCAGCCTGTTCTAACTTTCCTAGTTTCAAATTTGCAGACTGAGTAGAAAACAGTAATAGAAATATCTGAGGCCTTTTCTTTTTTCAGCCTTTCTGCCTCCCTAGACCCAAACAAATCCAAATTTAGATTTTCTACCAGCACAGCTTTTACACAGAAACCAGAGCCAAGATACATTCCCTGATGCATTGACTGAAACCAGCAGTTCACAGTGCTTTGCTTGCCTTTACCCCCAGCATACTCTGTGAGACATGACAGCTGAAGATGACAAAAGAGGGTAGATCCTTATAAAGAGGAAGTTGTCTGGGAAGAGGGATAGAAATAGATTCATACAGGGTTTTTCTATTATATTGGGAAGTGTTCTGTGGCTGTTAAGTGAGGGTGCAGGGTTTTCATTCTTCCAGAATGTTAGCTGCTTTCTCAACCGCACATTCTGCACTTGACCCACACATTGTTGGATTAAAGGTTGTATTTTGAAACTAGTAGAATATCACAAATTTATCAGTCCCATCACTCTATGGCAAGCCTGGAACCAAGACATCAGAGACCTGCCAGTCTGTGATAAAACACTCACCTCTGGATAAACACCAATTGATCTTTCTATGTTGTCCCGTACGCTGGCCTTCATGGATTTCTCAACTTCCAGCAGCCAGTCCTCCACATTGTCAGTGGGATAGATGGGAAGAAACAGCTTCACCTCTTCTCCTTCAGCAGAGTACATGTGTGTGATCTGTAGATCCTCCTGAAACAGTAGCTAATGGAAGAAACACAACAGGAGAAGTGAATGGAGGATTTCCTTTCTATCCCTGCCTTCCTGCCACTGGGGGACAGCCAGGCTGTAGTGGTGTATGGTCATTATAAATCTGCTGCCAAACTTGGTTGTCAATAGTGATAACACAGTGTGCGACAGATGTGCAAAATGACCTCTCCAAAAAATGGAGAATGACTGTATGAAAACAAGAGATTCACACCGCTGGTTTGAGTGAAGCAAATCAAATTATAGATAGGTTGAACATTTCTCATTACCTGTCTAGGATTCAAACCCTTGATTCCTGTTCAGTTTTGTAGATTTGGATCATTTCCCTTGAGGGAACAGTGCTCAGGTTTAAGAGTAAAATTTTAACAGCTTCTCCAGCACCCCAGCACATCGCTGAAAGTCCCCTTATTTATTCCAATGGCTTTGCACCAGGTTTCCAGTTCAATTTCCTTTCTATTTTCCCAAGCTAATGACTAAGAGATTGGTTTTAGTGTCTGCGTATTGTGGCAGTGCAAGCTGTGACTGCCATGGAGTCTGCAGCCTATTAGGAATAATAAAGAAGAAAAATAGCCAGGTTAACCCCAGCTCCTAAGTAGGGATGAAGGCAGAAACTTAATTCAGCTCAGGGTTGTTCACTCCTTGCCCCTCCTGAGGCTGCCAGCAAGAGTGGGATTCCATCCTAACAAGGTGCCTGTAAATAGATAGTTAAGTCTGAACTATTTCTCTCAGCCTCCATGGTGGGATGGACAGACATCTCCAGAGGGAGTGTCTTCTCCTCCTAAGATGGTATCTAAATGAATATCTGTAAGTTGCCCTTTGCAGATGCCTATTTTCCCCTCATTGTCTAAAAGGCAATTGAAAGTGCCCAGTTCATAGGCAGATGTCTGGCTTTGAAATGTCTAAAGTGAGGTTGCTTGAATCCCACTCTGGGGCAGGCAGTACCTTGTGACACCTATGTACAGTTACAGGTTCCCAGGAGACATATTTCCACACAGCAGAACGTGAACACTCCTCCAGATCCCGGAACGCCTCCAAGTTCCCATGACACCAGCTTCCCAAAGATGGGCCAAGCCACTACAGTGCTTTCTTTGCCTACCTGGGCAATGTTCTCAAAGCATTTGCGGAGGTGAGGTTGTACAGCAGTGGGGTCTTTTGTCTGAGACAGTATTTCCAGCAGCTCATCATCTGAAAGGAAGTAGAACCTAGAAACACAAAAGTGAGGCATGAGGGGAGGCTCTCTTCACTGTAGCATTAGGGGCTAAGTCCTGGCAAGATGAGAAACAAGCCTATTGCTAGAGATGCTGTTTCTGACTGCTCACTGATCTCTTTGTGTTAGTGTAGGAGAGGAGCAGCCACAGTCCAACCATCTACCTGTCTGTAGAGACAGACTTCTCCATCTGAAGAAGTCAGTTATTCCCGTTCAAAGTGGATTCAAATGAGTTTCAAAGAACAGAAGTATTCCTTCAGGAATAAGGGATGGAGTTACATGGAGGTTTTCATTTTACTCCACCCTTTCCAGATGAATCACGAGGCACAGATACGCAATGACTGTCCTTAACTCACAACATTTGTGTCTGCCTGTTTTCTCCCCATCAGATGGCAGCATTGAAAGGCACAGCCTTGCTTATGTTTGCAGTCTCATGACAATATCTTAAGCTTAGACTGTTTTGCTCTTTCTTGGTAGAGTGAACTGGACTGAGCCTCTCCTTTCATATTTTCTGAACCAGGGAGTGTGATCCAGCTCACTGAAACTTGGGTTTACCTGGGAAAAGCACGTCTCTTGGTCTCCAGATATTCGCTCAGCCCTTTCTGCGCAAGTTCAAGTAGTTTGTTACATTTTTGCAGGTTCTCCAGTAGCGTAGGATCAGGGCACAAAGAAATCACCTATAAACAGAATGGAGAACAGAGGAAGCATTAGTATTCTGAGCATGTGGGAGATAAGGCAGCAGAGATAATTGGGTTGCCCAGTGATGTTACTGATAGGATTTAAATGACTCATTCACAGGAGTATTTCACAGGGATCTGGAGAGGTGTGAGCTTTGTGGGCAAGGAGGGGAAACAGCGCTTATGGATGCGACAAGCACATGTTGGGGCTCCCCTAAATACCAACATTTGTAATATGGAATATAAGCAGTGATGGAGTCCTGGGAAGTGGAGATTGGAGAACAGAAGACTGCAGAGCACTGCCACCAGGACAGAGAAACAGGTGAAACACAGCAGAAGAGCCAAACAATAGCTTTGAACAATTTTAAAGAGCCAGTCATGAGGAGGAATCAAAGGAGTTATGTTAGGGATTAGGGATACAGCAGGGCTGGTTTAAAGAGTCATAGGAGGTAGGGAGTCTGTGTGCTGAGAATGTATGTGGTGGGGTGGACAGCTTGGTGCAAAGCATCACTAGGAATGACTCTGTTTGGCCACCAGAACAAAAGGCCATGTTCCTAGAGAAGAAACCCAGCACACTGCCCTGGGCAAGACTGGATGGTTTATACAGCATGGCTCATGCCCACACCATTAGAAAAGCAACAACTCAAAGGTAGCCCTTGTGTGAACACAGATCCAAGGTATTTGGGATACCTGCATCGGCTTTCATCAAGGCACACACCTCAGGGTTTTCGTTAGCGTTCTTCATGATGTTCCTCCAGGTGCTATCCATGGCCTGGTAGTGCTGGCTTTCCAACGGGAGCTGCCTTTTGATGTCTTCTGACCTAAAGATGGGCTCCAAGTAGAGCCAAGAGCGCTGGCAGTTCAGCCATTCCTCTAGGACATCCTAGTGGGAAGGAAGAAGGGCATATCAGAACACCACACATTTAATCTGTTTGACAAAACCATTCAAACAGTGCACTAGAAGTATTAAAAGAAATAAAAAAGAAAAAAAGAAAAAAGAAAAAAGAAAAAAGAAAAAAAAAAGAGGTGATGCTGCACTTAGACCTTCAAATAATGTAACCATTCCCTTTGCTAACTGTTGTCAATAGGCATCAGAACCAACACCCCCTAGTTTAATGGGGATAGTTTAGGTCTATGTGCAAGCCAATACTAAAGCTCAAAGGGACTTTGTGGTGCTATGCCAAATTTCTTTGACTAGTGTTTTTGTATTTTACAGGAGATAGCAGTATGCGAGCACAGAGTAAGACAGGGATTTTGTTTTGTGAAAAGAGCTTTATGGGGAAAATGTATGACAAACAAAATATGCCAGACTCTGCAATTCCATCCTATCCTCTCTTCTACCTGATATACCCAGCCTTGCCTACAAAATAATCCATGAAAATATCTTCGAACACCACTCTGAATTAAGAGAATGAAGAAAAAGATAAACATTTAAGTTAGACATCAGACAGGAAACCCTCTTTGTCAGGCCTTCAACGGAAGAAGAACTAGGTTGGAAGAACCTCCTCCTCCTCCATTTTCAGGCATGGGAGCTTGGAAGGTATGTGGAACCTGCCCAACTTTGCAAAGCAGCTCAAGAGTTTGACTCCGTTTCAGGCTGCCTTAGTCACATGGTGCTATCTACCATGCCCTGAGCACAGGCAGCCACTTGACCTAGCAAGAGATGGGGCTTCCCAGTAATACACAAAATGGTGCTTGCCACACTCCATCAGCTAACCCTGATAAGCCGATTCCCAGAAAGGATTCATGGGCCCTTAGTGACAGGAATGAATGCAATCAAAAGAAGGGGTAGGAAAGGCAGGGTGAAAACATGGACAACATCATAGCCAAAACCACACAGTAAACTGAATTTCCCCATGTCACCTACGGCCTTAGGACTTAGAGTAACATTTCTATATCCTCATGAGACAAAGCCAGCCCTCTGACAGCCCACAGCCCAAGCACACCCAGAGGGTAAGCACCAACACACAGAATGAGGTAATTCTGAAGAACAGATAACAATGCTGCTGTGCATCAAACACCAGCATTTACACAGAGTTCTCCAGACAGATACTTGTATTGGAATTTTTCTCCTGCAGCAAAATGCTATTCTGCTGGCTTAGTCCTGCTGGGTGCTGAGCATTCAGGCTCTGGTCTGATGAAGAAGTGCTGGCACAGTCTACCAGATCCTGCTCTGAACAGCAGTCTTCCATGTGCTTTCCTACACTGAGATGTAAATGATTAGTATGGATTTCCCAGGGCCTGTAAGAAACTGTAAGGTTCACTTAGTATAATATAATTAGATGCCAGCAGGACAATTCCCAGCAACAGGGGAGTCCCAGCCCCACCAAAAAGTGTTGCAATAGGCAGGAAATGAGCTGGAACTTCATCGCTGCTGTTTGCAGAACAAGGCTCTGAGTTTATCCCCTCTTTTACTAGAGTCAGAGGGCTTTGACAGGCCCTCTTCCCCTAAAGACTGATATTCTTTTGGCAGTTGTTCTCCCAGTTCCCTAGCAGCAACTACACAGTGGCCGTGTTCAAGCATGGCAGCACAGCACAGCTGCCTGCTTTCACCATGTGAACCCATACCTGTGTCATCTTCAGTTTATTTTCCCATGCGTTCATCCTTTCCTCGAAAGGTTTCTTGAATGGTGAGAAGCCCATGCTCTGAACCATGCCAATGTGATCATCTAGGAGCTGAGAAGCTTCATCGGTGTCTTTCAGAATAAAGGTACCTGTGTCTTTGTAAAGCATCACAGTAAATAAAACAGTTTTCCATTCACTCTCCATCTTGTTGAGTGCCTGGAAGAGAAGGACAAACAATTTAATTTTCAGATACAACCTGTGCAATGGTTATCCCAGCTCCCACAACTCTCTTAATGCCTCTCTCTAGCAAGCGACAGATTTTTGTTCTTGGATTCTACTGGAAACTGCAGCTGTGTATTGAATGCATGACACACTCAGCAACAGCACGTTTCCTCTGCATTGCCCATGGACTCACTGTCCTGAAAGGAACACCTTGAGGGGAAAAAGGGCAATTTAATCTCCAGGACCATTTATGCTACTAGATGTACAGAGGCTACCAGCAAAGTGCCTGTTAAAGATCATGGTTAACAAATGGCTTTGGGAAAGGGGCAGCTATCCGTTGGGAACTCATCTGAGATTTCAGAGAACAAGAGCTGCCAGAAGGTAATGACTTTCAATCAAGACCATCTTAGGTCACATCCGAACTGGTGAACTGAAGCTGAACAGCTATCTAACCTATGAATCTCCAGAGCCAGCAAGCCTTCCCTGCACACGTGTTAAAGGATTTGTCACCTCCGTTTCCAGTCACAGCTAATCTCCCTGACATAACATTTGAATGGCTGAATGTAGATAATCAATTTATTTTAACTTAAACAGTTACTAATTCTACAGTAAGACCCAACCAGTGGATCAGCATAACCATCAGGCACTGCTGTTATGCTACAACTGTAAATTCAACGCAAGGCAAAATAACTTCTAGTCTGTGAACTCAGTTGGGTGGCCATTGCTCCCCCCTCTAAGGGCAACCTTTTCACTTGTGCTGCAGAATGTGTCTAATGCTCTGGGACTGCAGGAACATCATCCAAGGCACTGACTGCCTGCTTAACAGAAATATATTTAAGAAGCAACCAAAGACACAGCAAGTCCCTTTCTCCTCACATTCTCAATGGCGTATTCCTTGCCAGCTATCTCAGCTACTTTGGTAATGCTCTCGATATGGTCCAGCAGGTTCATGTCCAAGCAGCGACCAATTGTCAGGCTGGGTTCTAGCTTGATATCCATGTTAATATCTTTTGACAGCATCTCCCAGTGCCGGCTTCTCATACCAGGATTGCGCAGCCCTTGAATTAAGGGGATGTATAGTCTGAATTCTTCAATCTTGTCTCGAAACTCAATTGCCACACCCTGGCAGGCTTTCAAGGAGAGAAACAGAAGAACATCAGCAACAACAGTGTGTGAGGGAGTTGCCTTAAGGAACCTCCTAGAAGGTGTCTAAAGCCTGATGTGCTTTGCAGACACATGGTACGGGGTAGGTAAAGCAGCAGGAGAGAGCACTAGAAAATGCAGGTTGAAGTAACGAGGACACAAAGTCTCTCTCTACATGGCTACTAAGCAAAGATTGAAGCCCACTCCCAGAAGCAGACCTGCCTATTAGCCAAAAGTCTATTACAGGCAAGTCCATGCTAAGCAGAAGTGTGCCTTAACCTAGAGCTCACTGGAAGATGAGAAGCAAACAAATTTAATTCCTTAATATGGGCCCAAGCATGATGAAGCCCCATCTGCCAATAGATATTTTAGAAGATCCATTCATTGTTCCAAGATCTTCACTTGTTTAAAAAGATTGGGTTGGGAGTTATCTCACACCCCAGCTCAGGTCATCCGAAAGAGAAGATGGACACTCTACACAGGAGCTAGAAGCAGGGCAGAATCACAGCGAGCTATGGAAATGGAAACCACTCCAAATGGAAATGCAGAAGAGGAGCTGCCGGCATGTGGCCACATTAGAGCCAAAGGTAGTTCTGCCTCATAGGAAGGACAAAGTCAAGGAAAGGGCTTTGCTCTCTGAGGCATCCTGGAAGCCCACATCTCTGCACTGTTCCCATCCTGCCCTTTTTCAGCTTGTGCTATTGCAAGTAAAGCAATGGACAGGCGAAGAACATGGGACTTGCTTCCTTTCCAAAATCTGTCTACAGCATGTGTCTCCTTTTATTGCACTCTACGTGGTCGCAATGCACACTCCCAGCAAGGATGTGGCCACCTCGCACTCCCTGCTGGGTGGTATGCAAAAACAAGACAGATTTAAGGAAGAAGCAGATATTTTACCAGGTGCCAAGGAATATTGCAATGAATATGAGCAGGTATTCTTAGTATTTCTGTTTACCATAATGATTCATAGTTACTCACACATCCACTCATCACCTCCTCCATTGGGGCTGATTCATGGCATTGTTTAAGAGTGAGTTCAAGTTAAAAAGGATGAATCAAAAATCTCCCACTGCAAAATATATTTCAATCTAATCTAAGCCATCTGGCAGGAGATTTTAGAATTAGGTCTAAAGAATGACCAGTGTGTTGCTGAGAATCACGGAATGGGAGGTTAAGCTACAATTGAAGTCTCAGTTCCAGCTTTACTAGAAGCCATGATTAAAAGACCTTCATGTGAATTGCAAGGGCTGTATGAGATCATCTAAACTTCATACGCATTCAGGCAGGAAGGAAAACAGTTATTACATTCCACACATCTTTTCCAGATTTTGGAATTTCATTTTATTCATAACAAAAATCAAGATCTCTTCTGGCTTTCCACTGAATTCATTGGCCAATAAAGAAAATAAGTTTGGCCACGAAGAGAGAACCTGGAAGACACGGATTCAAGTTTCTTTGGTGCCTGACTTGCATAAGGGCTTAAACCCATATGTCTAGCCACTGGGTTGTACAGTAATTCTCTATGACTAGCCTGGATTATTTTACTTTATATAAATGAGTAAATATTAACTGCAACATAAGAGGGTGGCTTTTATCTCTGTACTATCTTGGGAATTAAGTATAAAAGGGATTTGCAGCTTGGTTGTTTTCATGCCAAAGTGGTACTTCATGCAACAAACTAGCATCGAGATATGAATCATCATAGTTCCAGAAAAAAAGTGGAAAATAACTTTGCTAGCATTTTCTCAGCTGGCTCTAATACAGACAACACATGCATGTGACATCCTGACAATCCCTGTTAGAGTACTCCATGACACGCCTCACATCAAAATGCTCATATGCACCAACTTCCTAGACTGTTTATCTACCTGGTGAATCCTTGAACTGCCTCACGCATCTCTGCATTTTCTTAAAGGAGTCACTGACATTCTTTTCTAGCTCTTCAGCCTCAGTTTCCATGAGAGGATCAGTCATCCAGCTCTGATGCCACCGCATCCAGTCTGACACTGTAGTCCAGAGATCATAATATGGCTGGAAGTCCTTAACCATCTTGGACAGCTCACCGTACTTTGGAAAGAGGGAAAAAACAAACATAAGCAACAGGTGTATTCTCCTCTCAATGACAGCTTGCACATCAAAAGGCTGAAAAGCGTAAAATTATTTTTTGAATCTCAAGCAAACAATGGGAAAACATGTACTTCCAGGAGATATATCAGACTATCTCCTCCTAAACCACCATACAGATCCCAAGGGAGAGCAACTAGCAGAAATGGGCTTTACATATTTAAGCCAAAATGCATCCAGTGGAGCTGTGCCTGCACTATGTGTCTGGCACGGAAAGCACTCTCTCCACTTGCCTCTAGAAATGCTCTGTTGCTGAATGAGGAGATTTTTATGGGGAGCCCATACACACTCAGTGAAAGCACACGCTCCACATCATATTGAAACTTGGCTCCTTATGGTGAAGGAGGAGTAACCATAGACCGACAGGTAGGAAAGCATCATGTGGACTCTACTTCTACTCTGCAGCCAGACTGGGCTGGATGTGGATGACAACGATTCATTGGCAGCTGAATGGCTACAGGCAAAATGAGTGTTTGCAACTATATAAACTGTTGCCTTAGAACACACTACAACTCAAGCCCAGCCACCTGCCTGCAGACCACTATGCAACCATTGCCATTCATGTCTATATAACTGCAGCAACAGCCTTACAGAAATTGATGCATCTTAACTGCTGCTTCGAGACTTCTGCCATCCATTTCCTCCTCATTAACATCACTCAGATCTGAGTGTGGGCACCCAAAGTCTCTCACAGAAGTGGCAATATCAGGCCCATGAACAGCCTTCCACATCTCCCTGGGATCAGCTCTTCTGCAGCGCAGTGGAGTGATGGAGCGGCGTGGTCACTCTACAGGACTGTGGAGCAGTTCATCAGATAAACCAAAAGAGCATGAAAGATTCCTTCCTGAGGAATTGCATCTCATTATTTGCTCTACGTACCACCTAGAAGGCCCAGCACAGATTAGGGTCTTGTAGGTACAGGATGTGACACTTACATTGGTAACTTTCATCCCAAAGATTCTTTCCCTGTTATTGTAGACAGTTGCCAAATTCTGAAGCTCCTTCAGCTGCTTCCTGACCTCCCTCGCTTTGTTAGCGAACTCATGAGCTTCGTTAACGTTTACTTGGACAGAAAATCCACCTACAATCAGCTGGAAGAGAAAAGGCAGGCATGAGGTATGGCTCTGAAGCAGAGTGCTGCCTCTGGAGATCTCAGCTGCCTGGTGTGCTCTCCGTTACATTTAAAGGCAGGACTTTTATATTCACAATTTCACCTCCCCTAATCCAATTCCACTTCTGTTTAGACCACAATGAAAGTAGTGAGGAGTAGCAATAACCACTGGTCAGGTGGCTGAAAGTGTAAATGTGATGACAAGCTGCTTTTCGTCTTTGTGATAATAGTTAATCCCTGAGGAGCAAGAGCGTAAGTCTGTGCCCAAACTTCCTGCTACTGAATGCATACTGTCATGAGTTACAGAATCAGTGAAACGAAAACGATAGCTTCACTAGGTCACTCAGTTTGTTTCCAAGAATTGTTCAACAACACATGTCCAGAGCTTCTCTAATAACATTTTTGTTTTGTTTTGGTGGTTTGGTTTTGTTTGTTTGTTTTGAGTTTTTGTTTGTTTGGGGGTTTTTGTTTGTTTGTTTGGGTTTTTTTAATCCAGTGTTGGGGTATTATCATTTTTGGAGGCTATTTCCAAAACAATTTAGGTCACTGATTACAGCCTTTCCAAGATGGCATTTCTTGGCTTAAGAGTTTCTGGTGAAAAGTAAAATTCAAACTCTTTCAGCAGAAAACAGAGGTATCTCAGCTCCAAAACTCTGCTGTTGTTTCAGGGTCTTTCACAGGAGATGAGTTCCATGACTGAATGCTGTATTTTTTCCCCTTTGATGGCAGCACATCATGGAAGATGCATTGCAGGGAATTAAGTACACAAGAAAGAAAAAGGAGGCGCATGTGTTGCATGAACACAAAGAATTGGAATATTGCATCTCAATGAACAGCTTCCCAGTGAAAAATCAGTATCTCTGCAAAGAGTATTGTCTTTCACACAAAAATGAACTTCTAAATTAAAAGTTCAACTTCCAATTAAAAAATGGGAGGGGGCAGTTGATAATTTTTGGTCCAACAATACATTGACCTAAAACCTCATCTGAAAGTTTTCCACCTGGCTGGCCACAAGGGCTTCAAGGCCCCATCATCTGGACAGTTTATTGTTAGGGGCTTAATACCTGCATGTCCTCCAGTTTGTCTTGAAAGCCCTTCTGATCTATGACCTGGATTTTGCGAAATTTGTCTTCATCCTCCAGGTGCTGGAGCTGAATGGCCTCAGTTTGGATAGCTATTTTCAGCGGCCAGTAACTTGCAGCCCACCTGCTCTCACATGATATAACAAACAAACAAAAAACAAAAAAAAGAAAAAGAGGAGAGAGAGAGAAGCCTTTTGAGCATATGTTTGAAATGCTGAAAATAACAGAATGAGCAAGCCAACTCCCACCAAACAAGGAAGCTTTACAACAGAAACACATGTGGTTTCAAAAAAACCAATTTTTTTCAGCTTTTCTTGTTGATATGCAGTCCTTGTGACTAGACTATTCAAATGGAGAGGGCTGGGGAGAAGTGGAGGGCCTTTTTAAAAGGAACAAATCCAGTATGTTGCTGAAAAGCTAGGAGACAGCAAAATAACAGTTGGCATCCAGAGAGAATGTCTGTCTTTCAATGTATTCACAAGGAACTGAAAAAAAAATGGGGTCAGAGTCTTGGCTTGTGCCTTTTCAGGGCTACTGAAAAAGCCAGCCTCCTGTTAAGCAGGGCAGTGAGGGGCCAGGGTAACCCAGATACAGTGAAGCCCGGATAGCAAGGCTGCTGCAGAGTGCCCTGGGGAGTGCAGCACGGATACAGGAAAGGCTGCACAAAGTGGCTGCTCCTGCCACGGCAGGTTTGTTAGTTCTTGCTCAGCCGTAGCCCACCCGTTACTCCATTTGGACTCCATAACTTGTGTGCAATGCCAGCTGCAAGCTTTGCAGCATCTGGGGATGGAGCAATCTTCTCCTAGTCCTGCATGTGCCAGGTCTGGCCAGTGGGTATACAGCTGCATCTGTGCTAAGCTGTCCTAGAGCTGAGCTGCTTTCCTGCAGCTTCCGTGAGTTTATTTTGCACTCTACATCATATGTTTCTAATTTCAGGAGCACTCTGCAGAGACTCACTCAGGTTGCAGACACACTGGGTCAAGTCCATGTCATACGAGAGGTGCTTCCAAGGCTGAGCTGACTTTAAAAGTGGTGTAACCGTGTTTGTGAGCTGACTCAGCTACTGGGGCATAGTCAGGCCCCCATCTGAACAACATAGCCAAGGATAAAACTAAGAGGAGACTGCATGAAAAAAAGTGCAGTAATAATACAGGGTTCATGCTCCTTCCTAGTTCCAAGAAAACCCCAGGAGTGTTCCTACCTTGGAAGCATTCATTCAGTTTCAGTCACAGACTAAACTGTGCAGTTTCAGACCTTGAAAATGTCTCCAAAAAGAAAAAAGGCAAGAGAAAAGAGCTTTAATAGGTTAAACAGGTTAATAGCTACTAGTGTGCCTTTCCCCAGGCCAGAAGGCAGCATGAACCCACAGTTCTCTGTAAACTTCATTTCAATAATTCAGTGAGCGTATAGCCTGTGAGGAACTTAAAAGTTTTGCTGGAGCCTTTGACAGACACACAGCCCCTGAAGCACTGAGAATGGTAATTGCTGCAAAGTGTCCCACTTCGACAGTGGGAGAAATGCCTTGTGCTCACTTGTCATTGAAATCTTCTTCAGGAAGAATGTAAAGGAATTCCTCCATGACCTTGTAATCTTCCATAACTTGACGAATCAGTCCCTGTACAGGGTAAGAGAAAGAGACAAAAAATAGACACCTTTAGACCATACTGATTCCAACTCTCTGGTGTATACCTCATTTTCGTGCGGGGCCTTTGAAGGGCATTAGTCACACAAGCTTAATGTGATGTAGGCTGCTCCTCTGCTGTGTAAACAGTGGGAATGGATTTACAACCCCTTGTTCTGCAAATGATCACACCATCATCACCCTCTGTTCTATATGAATGAAAAGAAGTGTGACATAGTGGATAAAGTGCTGGACAGAAATTGAGTGTTTTGGGTTATCATCCAGGTTCTTTCCTTGGCATGGACAAGTCAGCTTACAGCTTGATGCCTTTGTTCCCCATTTGTTCAGCTGTGAGAAGATTTGCACTTCAAATAACTTTGAAATAACCTGGCACTAGAATGTCCTGTTAGAAGAAATACATTAACAGCAATATGAGTGTTTGGTAGCAGAAATATTTTGTTGAAAATAACGTTAATTTTTAGAAGACAGCTATTCGGTACACAAATGCAGAATGCATCACGAAGGTAGCAAAAAGCATACATAAGTCTTGCAGGCAAGATTTTCAACTGCTATTTTGTTTTGCATAGATATTTAAATTCATGATATATGTATTTAAAAACATAAATCTTAGGAATTACATAAACACAAAGCCATGAATCGTATGGCATTGCACGCAAAGACATCAAAGCAAAAAACCTGGAGTTCTGCTGCAGAGACATGACACATTGCACTCACAAATTTGCTTCTTACTTCCCTTGGTGTCCCCTGTCCATGAGGAGAGCATGCCCTACCTCCTGCACAGCCAGCTGCTCAGGCACTCCCTTCATCCACTCCCGCAGCTCAGCCAGGTCCTCGATAGTGTTTGGTTTCTCATGCATTCTGTGGCTGACGGTTTTATACACATCACAGATCTGCAGGAGGACACAGCAGAGAAAAGACCATCAAAAAGTCATTAATTACTAATGGGCAAACTGGAAAACCTGCCACGATCCATCCGCTTCCCATTTGGAAGGTGGGGTAAAGTGATGAGTACACAGTCCTGTTCAGTCTTTTGCTTTCCTGAGTCTTTCTCCATCCATCTCATTTGAGCTCAAATGGAACGAGACTGCCAAAAAAAGGGGAAGAGGAACAGCAGGTATGTAGTTGAAATGACGACAATAACAGATTTAGACAAACCTCTGGCAGATGCAATTGTCTATATTCCAGTTATCCTCAGAGCAAGCAGAGGGACCTTCCAGTTGTCTACTAGGCAGATCTTTTCAATCCACCAACACCTTTTTATAAGGTGGCAGAGTCTTGAAGAATTTAGTCTCAAGAGATACAGCTTCCATGCACATAATTTATTGAGTATATTTAATACTTCATTTGGTTGAGTATATATACTGCATATCTCGCTTCTAGTTGTTTTTTAAAATAATCACTCTGATACAATCTTTAAAATGTCCTCATTAATGTGGCCTCAGTTGCTGTCTTTTGGCCATTTTACACACACAGTGACTTCAAAGGCAGAAGGACAAGACAAGACACTGACAGATAATCTATTGAACCAGGTAACTTACATTCTCCACCTGCAAATGGAGGTTTTTGGCCAGTAAGTCCAAAATGGAAGTGGCAAGCGCTTTGTATTTTTCAGACAGATTTTGCTTAACATCTTCTACGTTGACATGGAAGGGACCAATGACAATAGAACTAGGTAGAGTGTTGTCCAGATTCTCCTTTTCAGACAAGTGCGTGTTTACTATGCTCTTCACCTCCTGGGCAGATGGACATTGCTCTTCATAGTCTCTGTAAATAAAAGCACCACCAAAACAAAAAGGTAACGTAGACCTTAAGATTATTTGAGCATCCAGGCTGTTTGAAGGATGTCCAGACATGTCTGCCCAAAGAATCAAGATATTAAATTAATAGTATACTTACTGTTATTAAAACACGCATCTATTTGAATGTGTACAACTTTCTGCAAGCACAGACTGAGAGGGTACCAATGCCTTCCAGACCTTACAGACAAAGATATGCCTACACAGGAAATGAGGAGTGTTTGTGTCACAGTCAAGTACACGAGTGATAGCTTTAACTGGGCATGGGAAGCTACAGTGGCAAAGACATCCCATGTGAAGTCCATCTATTTGGGTGAGCAGCCTGCACTGAAGGCTCTTCTTCAGTGTCTTCACTGCTACAGTTACCAACACTGAGCAGAGAAAGCCAGGCTGCCTACGTCCACCTGCACTGCAGCTACACCCACGCAGCCACACGGACAGGCCCCCAGTTTCAGAAGGTGTATACGAGAAAACATGGAACTGGTATGTAGCTGAGGAACATTACTGGAGAGCAAGGGAAGGGACAGGCTCAAACCTACAACAGGTTTTAGAGCACAATAGGTGTGGAGTGGAATAAGAGTACAAAATACTTTAGCTACAGAAAAGGAATGGAAGAAAGACATGAAAGAGGTAAAAGGCAAGAGGAGGGAGAGGGAGAGGGAGAGGGAGAGGGAAAGGGAGAGAGAGAGAGAGAGAGAGAGAAAAAATGAAAGCCCTGGTGTACAGAGGGCAAGATCAAGAGGTACCTTGGGGGAGGCACTTCAGTGTGTTCTGGGAAGAGACAGGAATTTGTCAGATGGGATTTGTAAACTGATTAAGCCGGAATACCAAAAGAGAAAAAGGGCTTCATTCCCACTGTTTGGAGAAAACATGAGGCCTAAAAAGAAGACCATTAAAGTAACAGGCGCTAAAGGACAGCACAGGTGCTAAGCGTTTTGGCACTGAAAACAATGAGGCTGAAACAAAAGAAAACATTAATTTCTACAGAATGTTACAAGCCTGGAAAGAAGCTACTTGAAGGAGGTCAGAGTCAAGTATGCTAACTGGATTTTTGAACAGGATGAGTCATTTTCAGGGCCATTAATATCTCCAGTTACACTTACAAACATGACAGGAATGTGACTGCTGTCAGAGGCAGGAAGAAATTCTCACTGCCACCACTAATGTCCTCTAAAAGCATGGACATGGCTGAAGGCTGCCTCTGATGGATGCCTGATCTCACAGCTGAAGCATGTCACACACATTCGTGGTCTCGGAACAGGTCTGGCATTCTCACGCACATCCACACAACAGCTTCTGAGAAGGCTTGCCATTTGGGTTAGAGGTGCCTCTGTCAGAAGCCACTTACCTCAGGAAGTATGGGATGTCATTGTTATTTAGCTCTAAGAACTTCTCATATTTCTTGGCATAGGCTTGGAGAGGGATCAGCGCCTTCCGAATGGCAGATCGCATACCCTCACGTAGTTCTTCCACTTCTGGTTCATGCAAGCCCACAGAGTCCAGCAAGGGCGTGCCCAGGATAAGTATGTTCTCCACCACATACTGGAAGAGGAAGGAGAGGTCCTTCAGGACAAGCAGAGCTAACCATGCCTCCTCAGGAGAGGCACGAGACAATCACCAGCAGCACCTTTAGGAAGTCATGCAGTTCATCCTTATACATTGTGTCAGGAATTGTTTTATCAGTTTTACGTTGCCTCCCCCTGGCCCCGGCAAAGAAAGAGGATCTAAGGAGACAGGTCTTTCACAGTAACAGGCAGAAGGATGCATATGCAGAAGAGATCTGCAGCAGACTGACAGCACTGGAAAAGGTGCTATTTCCTTTGAGTCTGCTTTTACCAGCTGCCATGCACTTAGGGCAACCAGGCTACTTAGCACATGTGACCACAGAACCTGCAGCACCAAGAGGCAGCAACCAGATAAAATAGCTACAGGGTTGGGGAGCTTGAAGAGATCCTGTCAGAACAGAACTGCATTAGCACAGTGCTGTGCCCAAATAAATTTAACTGGATTCCCAACTACCTACTTCTGCAACTCCCTCCCTCAGCACAAGCTCAGGGGTGTCTACGCTGAGCTGCACTGAGGCTTGCACAGCTATACCGCTGTTGATGTAGAAGAGTTCACCTTCTCCAACTGTGGGACAGTGTGAGTCAGCAGGATCCCCTTGTCAAACAGAGAAATGAGGGACTTCTCAAAGCTCTCCACAGGGGGGCTGAAGTGAACGCCACTGCTGTCTAGCACAAGGTCTGTTGCAAAGAGTGGATTCCTTTGAGGCCTGCAGTGGGAAGAGATAAGGAAGAACAGGGATGCTTTCTGAGACAATGGCACACAAATGTATTGCTCTGGTGCTGATACTAAAATGCTTACTGGACAGGGAAGGAAAGCAGAGAGGAAGACTGTCCCATGCAGACAAAGGTATAAAACATGGTGTTCTGAATTTAGCAGTAAAGATATTGATAACTCTTGTCTATCAAAGGTGAAGGAAGTGTCAATCATGACATGCCAGGATCCCCAAAAGTCACAACCTTATGCTGAGAATTGAAGTTGCTTTACAGAAAAATTGCAGATGCTCTTCAAACCTGGCATTCAGCATCTTCAATATACTCCTAAAATGCACCTTCCAGGTCAGTGTCAAGACTTCCACTGATTTCAAGGTATAAGACCTCATGTGAGTGGCAGGTTTTTTTTTTTTTCCTCCCGTTTTCAATTTCTAAACCTTCCTTTTTTAATACCATGAAGGACAGAAATCCTTAAATCAATACTCAACAGAAGAAAATTCTGGGCACTGTGACAACCTGAGTTTGGTGTTCTTTAGAGATCCCAGGCCAGATCCAGCTCCTGAGGTTTAATCCAAGAATGCACTTAGGCAGCCATGCCTCCTGGTATCCTTCTTCCTGGCCTCCAGAAAAAAACTAGTAGTAATTATTTGCTCCCCTGAGAATGCTGGAAGTTGCTAATCTTTAGAACAGTATGTCAAAGTTCCGATGGCCTGTCTCCACTAACAGCAACTTGAAGTCTGTACTAACAGAGTGGCCAGTTCTGCCTCATTCTTCCAGACCCAAGTAAATGCATCAGGTGGAAGACTGGGGGGAACAGACCAGCCTAAAGCTCCCAGACAGTGCAAAGCTGGCTTGCAAAGCCAGTAGTTAGAAACACAATGGCACTACACTTCTCTGCTCCTTCCACCCTTTTTTTCCTCTCCCTTCCCTACCTGTAGGAGCTATTGATGAGGTCATCTCCCCATTCCATGTCCTCTGAGCAATTCAGGATACCATGGCAAGCATCCAGCAGAAGCTGGGTGAAGCTGCTCAGTGAGTTCTGGACCAGAAAGCGCACAGAGTCCTGAAGGATGAATCTGACGCGCTTCATCAGCTTACACAGTTTGGACATCTGGTAGACATCCTGTTGGCTCTGTTCCAGGTTGTACCAGCCTTTGCCTGCATCTCTCAGGTTGCTCTTTACTGCAGTCTTTAGAGTATTGATCCAAGTATCCTTGAGAAACTTCTGAACCTAGGGCAAAGAAACAAAGCAAGCTGCATAATCCTCCAAGGGTTGAAGCAAAAGCAGTATGGTGAGGTTAGCTGCTAGCTGGGACTGCTGGACCTTTCTCCGCTTTGAAAGGTAACTGTTCTCTCAGAGCTGTGGGAGCTAAACAGTAGCCTTCAAATCCTGCACACACGTAGCATCTGAACCTGGCCATACATCTCCTTCACTAAAGACTTACAAAAAGAAAGCCTGATGGTAAAAAGCAGGAGCGCTCTATTCTTTTTATACATACGAAGTGTTTCCTTTTTGTTCTCTTCTCTATAGAGCAGTATCCCTAGAGCTGCCTGTGTCAGGGTCCCTCATAAAAAGTTGTGTAGACAGTACGATCAGCAAGTAAAGGACAGAATGTTGTCTTCTCTTGACAAGTGAGGAGAAAGAGGGGAAGAAGCCAAGGGCAGCAGCAGTCTGCAGTCTTTTAATTTATTAAAATACCACCAAGTGTCACTTTTGCTCCACAGGCAGCTGCTGTTTGTGTGTAATAAAACAACCTCAGGCACTGCATGGATGACAGCACTGCGTAGCTGGAACTGCATGGAGACTGGGAAGGACCAGCACTCGCCCTCTGCCACTGATATACTATGTCACCATGTGCAAGCTACACCATGTGGCCGCATCCAGGGTGAGATGTGCTGCCCTTCTTTAGAGGACATAAAGATCTTCCGGTAAGAGTTAACACAGAGTTGCAAATTTTTGTCCTAGTCTGTTGGCGCTGCAAGCAGAGTAATCTAATTGAGTACATAAAGAACAGAGTGTAGAAAAAGCATTATCCCCACGAGTGCTTCAGGAGGAATTAAATCTCTTGTGTCTTGCAGTGGGAGGGATGGGAAAATAAAAACAACAACAAAAAAAAGAGGAAACTCTTGAGTGCCAACCAGAACTGTTATCTGCATGGAGATGAGCAGGAGGAAAGAGGGGCAGTAGCCCTATATGGCCACTTGTTCAATATATGACTAAGAGCATGGTCAGCATTGGCTGATGCTAACTAGGGGGTTATGGCTCTTTCAGCCCATTCTCCCCACATCCCAATAAATTTGACATGCACATGCAAATTCCTCCACCCCCCTCCCAATATCTCCATTGAAAGCTCATCAGTTTCCAGGGAATTGATCAGCAGCTGCGGCATCTGTTTAATACACTCCGAGAGCCCCACTGGCTGCTCCACATGCTCACCCCCCACGCTTCCTCCCCTCACCTGAGTGAAAGTCTGGGTCTGGACCTGTTCAAACTCCTCCAAGCAGACATGCTTGGCTAAGGTTGAGTTAAACAGAGACATGGCGGCTGCCTTGTTGCACTCATCTTGCACCTGTGCAAGGAGGAGGATGACTTCTGGCCTGGTCAGGAGTGAGGCAAAGTTGAAATCTGCTTGTTGTTCATCAAAAGGATAGTCTGGGATCCAGATGAGCCCTGGTAACAAAAAGAACATGCTATTGCCTGCAATGGCCATCACAGCTTCTGTTTTGGAGAAAGAGTACAGCTCCCTTTTGGGATGGGGCTTGTGAAGAGGACTCTCCTCCAGTGCACAAGCCTTATCACATAGCAGTCTTGACAGATGGATGGATAAAAGAGACTTTCTGCAGCCTCCCAGGAGGGGCTGAGGGACTGTCTCAGTGCCTGATGTTCCTGAGGCTCTAGCTCAGGAAGTTTCCATGAGAAAGAACATTGTACTTGAGGAATCTTCCCACTCAGGTTTCAAGGCACAGATGAATCACCTCATCTGTGAGAGGCCCCTTGTGAACTACCTCAAGGTGTTCCAACCTTTGGAAGATCAAAGCGTACAAAGGGTTATTAAGCATCGGAACAGGCTGACCAGGGAAGCAGTTGACTCACCCCTCCCTGGAGGTATTTAAAAGATGTAGGGTTGGCACTTAGGGACATGGTTTAGTGGTGGATTTGGCAGTGTCAGGTTAATGGCTGGATTTGATCTTAAGGGTCTTTTCCAACGTAAATGATTCTATGATTCTATTAAAATACCCCCTCCCCCTTTTATTGTGGTCATTTTCCTCGAGTCTAAGACTCTAAAAGAGCCTGAGCCCTCTTTCACACCTGAGGTATGCCACAGCTGAGCACAGCAAATGGAAAGTGGCCAGTCCCAGCACAGTGCAGAGTGGAAAGCAGTTAAGCTAATTACACTGCCATGCATTTGGTGCCATTAAGGGGACACTCGCAGAGTTACTGCAGCTTAGTTGATGGATCATAATGTGTTATACTGAGGTAACATGAACATGCATGTTACCTAATGCCTAAAAAAGAGCAGACACACTCAAAAGTCTCATATAATCTCCTGCTGCTGCTCCTTATGAGCCCTAATCATTAACATGAATCTGAAAGCTTCTGCAACAAAGCATGAATCCTATGAAAGACAAGAGGTCCTATAACCATGCTGAGTTCAAACTGCTTCACTGTATCCCATACCTTTCTCTGGTACTTTCTTCTCCTCTTTGTCTGGCAGGGTGACATAAGAAAATGTCTGAGGTTTGGAAGTGACGAATCTGTCAAAGCTGATCTTGTTCATGGCACGTTCATAGTCTAATCTCACTTCTTTCTCCAGGCAGCACATATGGTCTAACACCCTGTGACAAGGTATGGAAACAGTGATAACCCACAGTGTCCGAGCTTTACTGCGAAACCCACCGTTCACTCACTCCCTCCTGAATTTGGTAACCCAGATGCTCACCTACTACTGGACGCATTAGGAGAGCTGTGCAGACAATGAAGCAGACAGCAGAGCTATCAGCTGGATGTTTAATGACAGAGGCAAGTGGGGACCTGGGACTAGGACTGGAGCCTTCTCAAGTGTCTTTTCAGATCAAAGAAAAATCTCCACTGGGGGTGTGCAGGGGTAGAAGCATTACAGAGAGGAGGGGAAAAAAAAACCAAAACAAGAACTGAGGAAGCTACTTGGCAGTTCTGGAAAAGCTGGGCTATCCAAGCTGCCCTCCCAACTGTCTCCTGCTGAACACCTCTTGAAATCACTCTCTTCAGACAAAATGTGTGTATTAGCGCTGAAACTGTGCTCTGTTTGCCCTAGGAAATCATCATCTTTCACCTCAAGCAGGCAGAGTACTTTTTTTTATACCCATATTTCTGCTGACAAACAGAGACTAATTACTCTCCTGCTCTCTAGTTTAGGCTGTCAGACCATGCAGCCCTTCACACCTTCCTGTCTCTAAGCAGGCCAATCAGTCATGGCTGATGCCCAGCAACACCACCAATGGCTCATGATTCATCAGCCCAGGGACTCTTAAAATGCCTTCCTGATATGAACTGCATCTCAAAGAGACACTCAATTATATCCAGGTAGAGATCTCCTGTTCTGTTTGCTTCACGCTGTGCAGATATTCTTTTGATTTTAGCAGCTGTTAGTAAATAGAAGAGTCACCAGCAGGCAACAGACAACTCTCTGGAGACAGCTGGTGGTCTGCAGATCAATTCAGCAATGACTAATCTGTTCCCTGAAAGCGCAGGGAGACAGCAAGGTCAGCCATGCCACTTCTGTCCAACCTTCCTGCTGTTGAAGGCCACTTAACTGCAGGTGCAAGCATGGCTCAGGGGATCTGCATATGAAGTACATCTACTTCATCTGGGAACACTGACAGATCACCCATCCTGTACATGTGTCCCTGGGGCTCCTGTCCTACCTACTTCTGATGACACTCTGGGCAAGAAGGTGGTGTGCATGTGCCCAAGGTGGAAGGCACATGAGATCCATGGTCTATGAGCTGGATGGTCAAGATCCTCCTTGGCCACTTGTTTTGTAGGCCTATGAAGTGCTACAGTGTTAATGGACTGAAGGCTGAGAGCCCAAACATGTACTTGATGCTTTACCTCTCCTCCTTCTTCAGTTGGGGAGTATGCATAGCCAACAGCTTCATCCTCTGCAGGCTCTTCTCACTGATGCTATTTAGTCCATCAGTGGGCATGCAGTCCACATACAGGTGATAGAGTAGCAGTGCCTCTGTCTTCTTACGCAAGCTGTTGGCAGAAGCTACCCGTTCTGCAAACACTCGGGGGTCTTCGGCCAGAAACAGTAGGCAAACTCGTGGCACCCAGTACTGACATGACAACAATGGGGCTCTTCCTGGGAAACGAAAGTAAAGCTTACAACAGTCTACAGGGAACACAAAACTCCGAATGGTTCGCAACGGTGACAGCAGCTTTTTGATGGACAAAATAATTGGTTTGGCTTACTGGAGATCAAAATGAGGGACCAAAGCTGAGGACAGCAAGAGACAAGGAGCATGGAATTATCAGGATCTCCAAACCTTTCAAAAGGGGGTCACTTCACCTTAATCTGTCAACATATCCCCTCAAAATGACACTGGCCCAGAAAGACTATAATTTAACTTGTCTTGAAGGCAGGAAAGATGGGAGACAGAAAAATGAAAGGTATCTCCAAAGGGAAGGCCTCAAACAAGTTGTGAAATTAAGGTGCAGAGTTCTCTCCCCTGGAGGTTTTTCAGAGACAGGTTAAACAGACACGTCAAGAGTGATAACAGGGAGAAGAACTAAATTACTTCTTGATGTCCTTCCCGTTTCTACCTGGGACTAAGATAATGGACTGGCTCACAGAGTGTATGCCAGGTCCCAAAAAGCCTTACTTGAAACATACCTTCTGGAGTTATTCCTCCATTGAGAATGGGTCTCCCTTCTTTATCCCGCACCAGCCTGTTCTTATCTGTTTTATGGACCAAGTAGAGCTCTGTCTTCTTGTCATAATCCAGAACACCAACATCAATCCACTTGTAGATTAACTTCTGGCTTTTGGGGTCCTCTGAGAGAATCAAAGATTAAAACAGGGTTAGTCCATTCTCCTGAAGGCTACAGCAAATGGACTTTCCTGATCAGAGTGGTGAGGCTACCCAGTCAAACCCATTTACTAGCTTGAATCTTGGTCAATCTCACATGATTTCTGCTGTGATTAACTAAATAATGAACTCAGGTCTTACAGCTTAGCATTTCCTATTGTTTGCACACACCAGAGCCCTCCATCTTCCTCCTCTTATGTCTGTGGGTTTCCTGTGGACCATCTTCCCACTGCCTGCCTCAAGCACTCCCAATCACTCTTTGCAGCTATAGTCTCATATTCAGGTCCTGTATGTCCCTACACCCTCTCTTTCAGCCCACACCTGGGAACCCCTCTGCCTCCTGATTCCTTCACCTCTTGATCCAGGACTCTTCCTTACCCACATCGGCTCTATGGGGATCTCATTCTCCATTCCTATGTGTGGCTCTAGCCCTGTGTTGCCCTCCACGAGTCCTCATTCTTCTAATCGGGAGTGGGCATAAAACCCTGTACCTTCTCCCCTGATCTATTAGTTCTCTGGGTCATTCCCAGCACACCTAACTCTTAAATGTTTGGATCCTCTTAAATGCTGGGAGGTGCTAACCAGACAGATATATATCTATATTGATATCAACATAGATACAGGTCAGGACAGCATTATACTGAAGTTGAGAACAGGTGCCATTAACCACAGGTCTGAGCTATAGGAATTTGTAACAGGGCTAGCACTATATGGGTGCCAGTGGTCCCACCTCCCCCAGGGCCCAGAGGGTCTGACTGCCTGCGTGCAGAACAGCCCATTCAGCCTGGGATCAGGTGTAGTGTTCCCCAAGTCAGCTGCAAGCAGAACTCAGCCATCACGTGCTGGCTGCCCGAGGATCCACGTAGCTTATGTTTTATGCTTTGGTTCTGCAGGCAGCCAAGCCTCAGGAGGTTGCCCCAGCGCTGCAGTCAGTACACATCAGTGACTGCACTTTAAAGCTAGTGCAGACATGGTGGTATGAGCTGCAGCTACAACTGGACACCAGTACAGCTGTACCTAGTGGTGCTTTCTCACTGAGAAGGCACTGAGTGACAGGAGAACAACTAACATCCACGTCACTTAATTTGCCCCAGATTTACTACTTGGATTTTCACTGCAGTCTGAATTTGACTTGTGATCCTTCACTCACAGTAAAATCCAGGCAGAGCACACTGTGTTCAAGCTAACTAACTTCATCATGATACCTACATATCAAAAAAGCAAAGTTTTGACTGTACTGATTTCCAGGCACAGAAAGGAGGGCAAAAGGCAGAGGCTACTTTTGAAAAAAGTGGAAACAGTCAGCCCAGGGCAGGACTGACAGTTGTCGACATCTTTGGTCTCTTGCTCTGTCTGCCTGAGCCTGGTCAGAATGAGTTATTGCCTTTCTGCTATTCAGAGTGGCATTTGTCAGAATCTACATGCTCCTTTCTGCTGAATGGGCCTGTAATTGTTAGTGTTGCCTCACTTGAACAGCAACTCATTCAAGCTTTACCATGTCCCAGTACGTCATCAGTAGGTAAAAGTGCTTTTCCAGGCACTGGCTTTCTATCGTGAGATCCTGGCTCCAGTCCCAGCGAGATCCACTCTTCTGGAGTTCGACAGTCATACTCATCATTGTCAAATATCTAAAAAGCCAGGACGTGAGTGAAATGAAGTCTTACTTCAGAGAGAAGAAAATACCTGATACAAAAGTTCATGGGAGGAAAATTAACATGCAGTTCCTAAAAGTTTCCCAAACAGGAAAAACAGTCCAGGTGCAAAAGCTGTGCTTATCTTTGATCAACAATCTTCTCCCAAACAGCACTATGTGTACCTCCAGCCCTTTCCTATGGAGCAGAGACACCACCTGGAGAGGTCTCACACAGTAACACTGCTGACTACGGCATCCAGAAGGAAACACAAGACAACACCTTTTCTTTGGACACACAAATGACAGTGAGGAGCACCCTCAAGGACTATGAGTTCTGATGGAAGTTGTGGGCACCCTGCAGAAGATGCTCAGCATCTTGTAGAGATCCTTCAGGGCCCAAACCTGCTCTAAAGCATTTCTTTGTTTTATCACTTGTATCAATGATGGCTAAGTGTCCTGCAATTCTCAGAATCATCCTGTGGCACAAGCAATGAGATGGATCACAAGTGCCAAACACACTCTCTTACCTTTAAAGGGAGGTAGATGGGAAAGACAGGGTCTTGTTTCTTCTCAATAGTCAGCATATTATCAGGATTGTGGTGCCTAGGCATCAGCTGATTGGAGTCTATCCCCTTGCTGGCTAAGAGCTGAGCAATATCGAGGGTGAGATATTGCCGTCTTCGCCTGTTTTGAATCAGATAGGGAAACACTCAATGTGCCCAGAAGGGTTCCCAGGCCCATAACTCCACTTTTTGATTGTGCACCCCCCATCAGTAAAAACGTTTTTGAGCACACACCACATATTTCTTCATCTATAGAAGAGAACAGTTCAGCTGGAAGGGACATAAGAATGATCATCTAGTCCAATTAATACATTATATACATATACTGCTGTACTAATATATTATGTATATTATAGAACATAGACAAAAATTGAAATTAAAAAAGGATTAGAAAAAGATGAAATAAACACTATTTTAAAAAAATATATTTTCCTCCTGCATCCCAGTGAACTGTCTTGTGCACGCCCTGTGACACACACACCACACTTTGGAGACCACTGCCTTACAGGATAGTACTTTCCTAACGGTTTTTAACTTGTCATGTCTTGAAAGCAAAAATCATCACCCTAATCTGCTGTGTCCATTCTGTAATGATGTCTCTAGCCAAACTTCTGGTTAGTTACCTCTCTACCTCAATCTTCCGAGGGCATTGTCCTGGAAGCCTTTGGAAGGCAATCTGCACTTTGGGCTTAAATGATTGTACCGGGAAATCTGACTTGATGAGGTTCTCAGTGGTTAGTCCAATCACTTGTTTATCCAGGACACTTCCAAAGTCCTCAGGCACCTTGAAGGTTGTGACTAAGAGACAAAGAGAAACACTTGTCTGAAACCAGCAGACATCACTCAGCTTCACACTCATACACACAGGAGGACTGTGCTGTCTCCTGCATTGCCTGCAGAAGTCACTTCACTAGATTTGTGAGAGAAATCAAGCAGACATCAAATGGGAAACAGAAGGATTGCTGAAAAATGTCGTTACGGTTTTCCAGTATCAAAATGATGGCAAGGAAGAAGCTTCCACTGCGAATTACTGTCATGCACATTATTAGGTCAGTAGGGCACTGACCTGGCTCTAAGGAGCTCTGCTCTGTTCCCAGCTTTGCTACAGACTCTCTGCGTGATCATGGGCAAGTTACTGTCTCGAGTGCACAGCTTCCCTCACTCAGAAAGCAGTGGGATTCCCCGGCCTCCCTGGGGTGCCCTGAGACCAAGAGTCAGTGGCAGCTGGGAGGAACTCGGTCAAGACAGCAATAAAGAGGTTATGAATATTGCAGGAGAGAACAAGCCACTGAGGTCATCTTTATGTGCTGAAGTCCCTATTCACACCTTACTTGGGACAAACCTCTCCTCAGCTTTTGCTCAAGGGAGCCTCCCACTCACATCAGCAGTGGTGTGAGAAAAAATCGAGTTAAACAGCTAACAATCTCACAATTTAGCCAAATGTTTTCCATGGAAATTTGGACTAAGCAAAAAGTATACATTTCCAAGAACTGGCTGAAATTAAACCATGTCATTTACCCCATAAATAAACTAAACTGTTTATATTGCTAAACAAGCCGTAAATAATAGAACGGCAGCAAACTGGGAATTTGAAGCTTAACCTAAATTAAGTAATTGCATGCAAGCTTTAGAAAGCACTATTCCCTAGATAGAGCTTAGCACTGAGCTAAAAATAGATGCTAGTGGAGTGAGAGCTTTTCATCTCATGAACTTTCACACTTTACCAAGGAGAAACTTAAGGTGCTGGCTCATAAGCAGGCATTCTGGATGTCAAGCTTTGGACCCAATCCTTCATCCTGCTCATGTGCTTTTGCTTGCATCATGGATGCAACCCCTTGATTTCAAAGCAATTGTGCAGAGCAGCCAATAATGCTGAAGCCAGACATGCTTCAGGATGATCAGGGACATAACGGGACCTCTAAAAGGTCACTCCCTTACCCTTCTTAAACGGTGCCTGACACAACAAGCATACATTGTCTGCTTAGGCACTAAAGGAAATGGTCACTGAACTGGCTCCTCTGTCTCTATTCCCCTCTCTTAGGAAGGGTGCCCAGCCTGAAATAAATATGATCCTAAAGATTTCCATGGTCCATACCAACGTGCATGCTTACAATAATTTCAAGGAATCCCAACAATGCAGAGGGTTTACTACAGCTCCTTTAGCCTCATGGATACCTCCTGCCTGGGGTCTTTGCAGATTGGCCCTGATTTACATTTGTTGTCAGGGAGCACAGCTGTTCCAATTTTGTCACCTCATTGTTGCAAAATCAATTGCACCATCCATTATGGCACTTTGCGCACTATCAACTATTTATGTCAATACTTAGCGTTTCATTTGCATTTACATTTCCAGCTTGATAGCTTCCTCCCCCTTGAAGAAGCAGCCGATCATAAATAGAGATCTGTCTCCACTTGTTAGGGATGAGTCTAGCTTGTCAAGATTCACTTGAGGATGCAGTCATTTGTCCTCTCTCATGAAAATAAATGTCACTTCTAAGCACAGGAAGGTGGTATATATAGTTACCCATCTTTCTCTAAGACTAAAATCCTCTCCCAAGCACACTTTCTCCCCACCCGCTGACATCCATATCCCCAAGAGCGCTCTAGGGGCCAGAAGAGTGCCGGCAAACCTTTCAGCCATGCTCTCTTCCTATATTTGAGCATCCACGATACAACAAGCTCTTGTAAGCAGGCGGGACCAGCAGCCATGTATACATAAAGATCCCTTGCACCTAGGGAGAACAAGCTACTCTGGGGCACAGTTGTACGCAGAATGAATAAATGAGAGAGGACCATAATTTTGGCTACGGGGACCTATGTCCTGAATACAGCTCTCACAAGCAGGTCCCATTTTCACAGGAAAGGGGCACTGCTGGCCCCATATGCAATGATAACACATGCAAATCCAGTGCTCTCGTCGCATATGACTCACAGGACCAAACTCCCAGGCAGCAATGCAGTCTACCCTGAACCCTGGGGGGAGCAGATACATCCAGGAGAAAAGAGCATGGTTTTACCACCCAGTTAGATCACTTTGCTCCACCTCTTAATGAAATTTACTTTTCACGGGACATTCAAGCACCTCAGCACCATTCCTGGCACTGAGAGAAGCTCCACCTCTTAATGAAATTTACTTTTCACAGGACATTCAAGCAGCTCAGCACCATTCCTGGCACTGAGAGAAAGAAAGCAGTGTGCTAGAGTCACCAGCCTAGTTCCCAGCACGCTCACTATAAGCAACCTTAAGAGTTCTGGACCCATTTCCTGCCACATCAGGTGTCCTGTCAGTGTATTTACCTTTAGGAGTGTGCTTCTCGAGGTCCGCCTGACTTAGCAAAGCATGGTACATATGGGGGCCAGCACAAACATCCTGAAATGCAGCAGGTGAGGGAAGTGTCAGAGATAACAAAGCTCAGTGGGAGGGTGGGTTATAGAGGCCCAGAGCGGAGTGAGACTATAAGACACATTTTACCAGAGCTTTAAGGGGGCCAGCACAAACATCCTGAAATGCAGCAGGTGAGGGAAGTGTCAGAGATAACAAAGAGCGAGTGAGACTATAAGACACATTTTACCAGAGCTTTAAGGACAATTGAGACTGTGAATAACAGTCAGAAAAGGCTCAAAGAGGCAAAAATACCTGAAAACTTCCGCACAATGCACAGAGAGGCAGGGATTTGTCAGCAGAGTAAAGCCAGATGTCAGCTCACAGTGCGGATTGGGAGCTGATGAAGTAGGCAGTCATTAGGGTTTTACTTCCAAATATCATCTGCAGTCACAACCATGTGCCTGCCCTGTGACACCAGCATCCTAAACCCAGGCAACATCATGATGACAGCGATAGCACCAGCCATTGAGGAAGGCATCACAGCTATGATCAGGAAGAGCCTTATGGCTTCTCTCTGTACGGGTAAAGGTCTTGCACAAAGGCCTCTGGCCAAAATGAAGGGCTAGGAACTGGGGTGAAAGCTATATTTCTCCACACCAGTTGTGCTCTTGGTCTTTCCATTTTAGAGGTACAGTGGTAGAAAAAGAATTGCACTTTGCACTTACCCTCGAGATGCTGGAGGCTCCTGGAGTGAGGACATCCCTCTTTGCTTTATCCATCTTCTCAGAAGAACAATGCTGTGATGCAACCCTGGACTTGTTAGAGTGGAAAGACACGGAGCCTGTTAAACACTGTACCTTTGGCACTCCTCCACAGCCTCCCACCATGCTGGATATTGTTGGCTCACTAAGAAGATGAGTGGGTAACAAGGTAGCCTTGACCCCCTGCTTTGGTACCAACTCCTGCCATCATGACCAGTGGGCTATCAGACTCACATGGCTGACTCGATGGCTCACTAACCCCAGGGAAGGAGAGCGCTTTATCATTCCAAATAGGTTTTGTAGGGGGAAAACCAGCAGTACATGCAAAAAATGCTGCTTTCCTGAAGCAGCCGGGACTTCCTGGATCTGTGGCAGCATTCAAAAGCTGCCAGGAGAATTTGAGTAAACTGGGACTAAAACAGAAGTGCTACTTTTGCTGTACCCAAATCCCTTAAAAACCTTGTCACACGTGACTCCAATGTGAGTAGGCTACATCTTAGATACCAACACAGCTACTCCCAAGTGTAAAGTCTGACTCTTTCATTTAAATAATTCAAGAGAGATGTTTAAGCATCGACTAACGAATATTAAAATTTAGCCAGAAGCTCCCCTCTCTCTCCTCCTGCAGGGGATATTTTTGCTGGTGATCTCAGCTCACAAATAATTTCTGCTCTTCCACCCCGGGAGACACAAGTCCAGGGAAAAATCACAGCTGTATGGCTTTATTTTATAAAAAACTTCGTGCACTGAGAGATACTAATTAAGAGCAGCCCTCAGACTTCTGGCACAATGATAATGTAACCCTCAATTTTAGGCTTGTCTAAACACAGAGATGACTACTGTAACTAATTAGTACATCTAAAGTGACACAAGCCCCTCCAGCCTGCACACACACGCCGATGGAACTAGGTACACATACCCACATCACTTATTCCTCTAAATTACAAGTCAAAGCTCTCCATGGTGTCTGTCAAGGCTACTCTGAGCGCAATACAGCTTATTCATCAATTCCTGCTCAGTGCTAGACCCAGGCTCCGCACCCAGCCCCACCAGGCTAACAGTTTGTGTCCTGCCCCCTTGCTAGGACCCACACGTCTGCCTTGCGTACTTCTGGAGGCCAAACTTCTGCAACAGGCTGCTGTGCGGGAGTCTTCCAGCTTGCCACAGCTCAGTGTTAGGAAGACCATGCCTGGTCCTGCAGGCCATGGCTGGAGTGGTACCTGTCCGGAGTCTCATCCTGACATGGAGATGACAACACAGTGACCCTTCCTGCCATGCCCTCTCTGTTCTGCTCTTGAAAGGAATGAAAACTCTGCCCATCCTATACTCCTGATCAGAGAGTGCAATTTTTCTAAATTTCACCTTGCTGCCTGTCTGCAAGAATGAATCGGGTACACGCAGCAGAGAAAGCATTACATGCGTGCTGGAGATAAGAGGGAATATCTGTGCTGGTTTATTACTACTGCAGGTCCAAGCCAGTGCACAATTTTGAGAGGTTGATTCAAAAAAGAAATCAGATAATAAATCAAGGTTACCATGATGAGAATCCTTTAAGTGAAATGGACTAAACTAACAGATTGGAGAGAGTTGGGAGATGAGATCAATAATACCCCCTCCCCTCCTTCAAGCTAGAAAATCTCAAATCTTTCTCCTCTCAGCTTCTCTTTGGCATGGCAACTGGAGCCTCATACCCTGAAGAATGCATTTTCCATGGAGGATTTCATTTTTATTAGCTATTTTATGCTCTGGCCATATCTATTTTAGCAGCCCAGCAGGATTGATTGGTATCAGCCAAGATCCAAGGATTTCTGATGAACCACTGCTGGACTCTTTCATCCCTGCTGCACTGGCACAGAGAACAGAAGCAAGGTGGAACAACCCTGTGGTGGCTCTCCTGATATGTCACCTGAGCATCTTCTTCCTGAGGACACGGGCAGAGATGGTGATGTGCCTTGCTGTACTTTTACCTCTTAGGATCAGAATTCTAAACCCATCCAATTCAAAAAAGCTAACTCCAGGATGCAAGGTTCATCTGAACCTTTAGTAGGGCAAGCAACTGAGCCCACTCCCAATTTAGCAGGACTGGCAATCTCCACCAAGAACCAAAATAATGTGGCTGCCACTGATGACGGCTGAGTTCCCATGATGGGGGAAGTGTGTACCAAGCTTGCACGCAGCAGACCTAATTCTTCACTGCTTTGTTCCCTGTGTACTCATGCACACCTCCATAAAGTCCTTCCTGAGCACTTATCTCAAAATAAAACAAACCCCTACTCAGTGTCCAGCTCAAAACCATCCATCTGTCATGCTCTCACAGATGCACAGATGGAGGGTCTGGTGTTTGTAATGGCAAAAAAACCTGACACATCACCCAAAATAAAGAACAAAACCAGGCCTCCAAAGTTTTCCCAGCAATCCCCTAGAGAGAGGAGTGGAACATCTTGTATGGGCATGCTAAAGCTGATATCGAGATGGGAGAACTGCTGAGCACAAAAGGAATCCTACTGTCCTCCCACCCAGCTGCTGGGATGCGGCAGGGTTTCCAGAAAGGACATTTCCCAGAGCATGGGGGCGAGCTCACTCCAGTGCCAACCTCTAGCTAGCGCGTGGTTTGGTGCTCCCATCCAGCTCTCAGGAATGGTCTCAAGATTTGTTTAAAAGATAAGACGAGGCTCCCCTCTCTCCCCTCTCTCTTTTTTTCAGCCTAGCTGCCGAGCCAAGGGGCTTATGGCAGAGCAATTCACTCTTCCCCAGCCTCCAACTCTGCCAATGGCACCTTTCCACCCTCCCACTCTCCCCAAAACGACAACCAGCATGCAGACTCTAGGGCTGTCCTCCCCACCCTCCATCTGAGGGTGACCCCAGACCCTCATCGCTGTGCAGCAGAGCTTGGTGTGGATTGCTGAGGCTGTCGCTGCTCGGGCTGCAAAGGGAGTATCTTGCAGCAAGCACACAAGGGCAGCTCAAGTTTTCAGGCAGCTCTGCTAGAACAACTGCTGATAGTGTGAAATAGCTTGTGCTCGAGGACTTCTCGGGTGCCTGAGGAATCCTGAAGAAAAGCAGTGAAACTCCCCAGAGCCTTCTTATTGTCACAGTCTGGCTGCTGCAGCTGTGGGCAGGAGCCCGGCTGCATGCCTTGTTCGCAGCCTTCAATCCCTTCCTCCTCAGAGCACTTTCCTCTGGGCTGGAGCTCCCCTTCGACAAGGAGGGAGGGAAAAGGAGTTCAGCTCATCACAACCAGATAAGATGTCTTCCAGAAAGCAGATCCTCTGCCCATCTCAATAATCCTTCACTCCCCGCTGTCCCTGCAGATCTGTGACTCTCTCCCCGCTTTTCAAGAGCAAACATCTGCCTAGCACCAAGCCATCCCAGCTTTAGTGATAATACGCTTTGCAAATCTCTTAATGACTGCTGAAACACCTATCTTTCCAGCAGTTCAGTTGTGCTCTCACACCTGAAAAGCATGTTTCCTAGATATACCAGGTACGTTGTACTATGCTAAATTGAACTATTCAAAATGAGAGCACATTCTAATAGCACTGCTGACACAACATCAGCTGCAGCGTCTGTGTGTCATCGTGGCAAAACTATAATTACAATTTCTCAGTAAATCCAGGCTTTACATATCCAAGAAGTTAAACTCCCACATGTCTTGCTCAATGTCTCGTATAAGCTTTTTGATCTGTTGCCTCTACTTAAATTCTTTGATCCGAAGCTTTGACAAAATGGACTCTCTTCTTTCAAATAAGGTTCAAACCAGCTAAAAATCGCAACAGAAAAAGAGAGACGTACCTTAAAAATAATCTATCCCCTAAGCAAAACCGCGGATTGAAATCTATAGTCATTTATGTGAAAACTATTTATCTGTGGACAGCCAGAACCCCAACCACTATACCATCTGGACACTAACATGCAGAAATTCCTTCATCCTACAATTTAAGCCAAATAAGCTCAGACAAGGTGATGTGTTCTCAACAAACTCCTTTAAACATTATCTTCAAGTCTCTTCTGCTTTAAAAAGGGAGTTGAAAGTAATTTCAAGTTTTATAGCAGCCCATTCCCTCCAATAATTTGCGTGGTTGTAAAATTGATTTTCCTCCGGGTTTTTAAGTGCACTCCTTTCTCCCTGGGAGAACACCCACCCCCAGAACCTGAGGACGCGGGGGACAGCCGGGCTGAGGGCGGGCGCGTTGCCATCCCGCAGAGTGCCTTCACACCGGGGTACACACCGGGCTTGGGGTCACAGCCGCGGCGGCTGTCACAACACACCACACAAAGTATTTAGACCATGACTCCAACCAACATCGGTTTCATTTATGAAGCATGGGGCCTCTGCTGCCAGCGGGGTGCAGCAGCCCAGGGCAATGACCGGCTGGGCTACCTGTGGCCATGGGACAGAGACAGGCCCCCGGGGGAGCGGACCGCTCCCGCGCCCCCGGTTCACACCAGGGAGACACCTCCCTTCTGAGGGGCTGAGGAACAAAAACCCCGCCCGGTATTTCCAGTGTCTGGAAAAA
>NW_010100076.1:57889-76803 GCF_000699245.1 Pterocles gutturalis | reverse complement strand
CATATATTTTATATTATAATATCATATGCAATATTTAAGTTAAAATTCAAATACTTCACTGACAGAACAAAACACTTCAAATATTTAATTTTATGTTTAAATGAAAAGCCTCACTATATTTTTAAAATTCAAAATAAAAGCAAATTGGAAATAATTAAATTTTTCAACAAATTAGGAATTGCTGTTTTTACAGATCTCTGCTGTTTGCAGTGGCCTTTTTTGCTGAGACAGTACCAAAGGAGTCCAAATATAGGATTTATGGACTATTCTTTTACATTGCTTTGACAATTTTAAAATAAGATGCAGAGTAAAAAATGAACAAAGCAACTAAACAGAGTGAAAGGGCAAATTCACTTCCCAAGGTTCTCACCAACAGACAACACTTCAGGAAATAATTTTTGATCTAAGCTATCAGATAGCTTGATTTTTGGTTCCCCTGCCTTCTCATTTGTCTTGACACTGTTGCTCCAGAATACACCCCTCAGAGATGTCAGTAGATTATAGGGAAATTTGTGGGACATAGTGGGATTCTGGACCACTGCTACAAAACCCAATCAAAAGCTTATCAATACCTCCTGTATGTTAAGTGCCATAACAGAAGAACAGGAAGACACTCTTTTTCTAATTCAGGCTTACTCTTTAAAAATTATTCTTTTAAGAAATACTCACTTTAGCTGTGATATAGCACTGTCACATTTCAGACCGAAATTCAGACAAAGGAATTCCAACTTAAGTTCCTTGAACAGGATTTGCAACAGAAAGGGACAATATCATCTCGTTTTCTAATGAATCACATTAACTCTAGAAGGTGGCATGACTTCTAAGATGACTTGGATCACTCAGGTATTAATCTAATTGTGCTGAGTCATGATTACAACATATTAATTACTCATTTGGTAAGTTATTTTTGTTTTTAATTTCTCTGTAGATTTGTGTGCTAGATTTACAGTCACATACCCAATTACAGTTAAGCTGCTGTAGCCAAAATGTCTCCACAAATGGTATTATGCAAATCAATTACAGTAAATCACTGTGGCTCTCACAAGCAGCAAAAGTTATTGCTGTCCTTTTTGCATACTCATAACTTTCTGAACAACTAATTTCAGCAAAGATTGCTTGCTGTCTTGCGCTACAGCAAAGTCTGAATAAAATCTGTTCACCTTCTCTAGGAAACAATGGAAAATAAAAGGAAAATTTCACTTTATTTCTGCAAGGATATGTGTGTGTGTATGTGTACATGTGTTCTTCTAGAAGCCAGCCTCCACCTAGTTGAAATCCTGGCAATAAGTCTTTGTAGCTTCAGAAACATGAAGGCTGCTTCCACAAGAGCATCTCTGCAGCTAAGCCTTCCAGATGGCACACTGCAAGACTAGCCCACAAGCTCCAAATCCATACTATCAATATTAATTATGTAGATAAGGCTTTGGACTACTCCCCCCGAGGAGATGATGGAATTTCTAAAGCCTTGACTGACAAACTGAAGCTGCCTCTGGACTTGCTGAACATGCCCATTTGTCAACAAAAAGAAGGCTCATCTCCTGTTTCATTGCTCTGCTTAAAACTTAGCATGGTTCAGCTGGCATTCCCTTACTTTGGAACAGAAAATGCCTCTAGCATCCTGGCTATTTTCTCTGCTTTGCCCGGAAAAATGTGCCAGGCTTAGAGGCATATATACATATTCATGGGGGAAAGGCTGGGCAAAGAAATGTCACAAGGTGCCAGGGCCACACAGGCATGGGAAAGCAATAGTCAGTAATGGTCACTTTACCACAGAGGCAGTTAAGGACACGGTTGCTGCTATTTCATAGTAGGTTGTCCACTCAGAGGTCATCGTTGATGGGTTGAAGTAAAACATTTCTACAACATATTTCCTGAATACCCCAAGGAAAGGTCTGTTCCAGCTCAAAACCACAGCAGTAGGTCCCAAAGGGTAAAGCGTCAGATCCTTTATTCCAGTGGGCACTATAAAACAGAAATTGTGGCCAGTAATGTGTGTGTTATTAGTTGCACTTTGTTTTAAAACAATACCTTTCCTTAACCTTAACCAAGTTCCACCTGCTTTTGGTTTGTTCCTGACTTTAGTTCCCAAGAGCTTCCTTGTCACAAGCAGTCAAATACCATTTTTTTCAGCATTTGTTCTCCAGGTTATTATGTCTACTTTTTCAGAAATTACTACAGGTTACTTGGTGTTGGCTGCTTAGCTTGAGATAAAGTAAAGGGCTTGCTTTTTCATAAATGGAGGGTTCCATTCTACTTTGAAAATCAGGATGTTTAGGAGATATTTCATGTTGCTCAAAAACAAAAGCATCAAAAGCCATAGCACTTTGGAAAATGAAGACTACGAGAAAGAACAGTTTTTATGTTTAGCCCTCCTTCCCTGGGGAACCTCAAGGTGCTGTCATGTATTGCTATTCTTGCCTCACAGATGATGACACTGAGAAAGAAGTCAAGTGATTTGAAAAATGCCACATAAGGGTCAACTTCTGCAACCCTTACTTGTCTGGAAAACAATTCTTCTTCATGACTTAACTGAGGCTACTTAAATAAGTACTTTGCTAACATTTGCAAGGGTTGCAGAGCCCCAGCTATTGCACATCGGGTCAAAGCCAAGACCAGCACCCAGATTACTTCAGCCCATCTTAACACGATTGCCTTTCCCTTCATAAATCATTTACCACATCTTTTCTTTGCTTTCTCTAAAGTGTTTATACTCACTGTGTAAAACTGAGGCTTAGGATAAACATGGGGAGAACTGAGTACTTTTATAAGTGTATTTTACCTTATTACAGTTTCATTCATCATTAACCACCACTAAAAATTTCACAGCTATTTTGCAGTTCTACTATTTTAATATCACATTCAATATCCTGTTATGAAAATAAAAACTCACGCAACTGTTGTTTTACTGCATAAAAACATCCCCTTCATAATAAGAAACCCAGGAGATGTTTTGTTTAGAAACTGATTGCCATTTTGAGTTTAGTAAAAACCTTTTATTGTTGTGAGGACACACAAAAATGGAGAAAATGAAGGAATGTCTTTACTTTAGGAACATACGGTTTTACTTTCTCAAGTGAAAATGGAATTTTGCAGATTTCTGAAGTAACTACGGTGAGAAAGAAAATGAAAAGCATTTGTAAAAATTGTCCAGTGATAGAGATTTTAATAATAATATATATTTTTACTTACTATTTTTTCCTTTACTGAAATATACCACACTCTCTTTTCTGACCCAATCTATGAAAATATATAAGGAGGTTGCCTAGAATAAAAAGGCTCTTACTATATTTACTAGTCCACATATTTGCTTTCATTGAAGGATTCAATTCTTAACAGGTTACCTTTTTTTTTTTTTTTTCTGTTTCACTTTCTTCCCTACATCTCAGAGAGGAAGGAGGATGAAAAATACTGAAGATCTCTAACTTTCAGACACCTGCTCTCCCGCAAGGCAGACTATTTGTCCAGTTACTGACTTAGGTTAAATATTTCTCTGCGAATGTAACTCTATACACTAAATCTCTTTCTCTTTGCTCTTTTTAATACATTTTCTTAAAGTGGTAAGATTAACAAAATAAATTATAAGGAAACTAAAAGATTCTGAATTCTACCCTAAGTGACTCTATTTAGGAGCCTTGTGGAATCCTGAATTAAAGGCACGGGGGCAGCAGCTCTGCCTGTTGGCCATGAAACCACATTCTTGAAAATGTCACTCTCAGTCTCAGGGGGTTCTTCTTATCTTCAAATTTCAAAGCAGAGAAAATCAAGATGCTCCATTACACTCCAGAAATCAAGGCATACACAACTGAAGTTGGTGATGGTCGTGTGGTACTGTAGGAGATACGCCAGCTCTCCTGACTCTTAGCACTGTGGCCTTCAGACTGGGCCACGTCACATCCTTCATAAAGCACATTTGCAACAAATGTCTTAACAGCAGTCCCACACACTTGATGAGACAGTGGGAATGAATCACCCCTAGGAAGTGCCCGCATCTCTCCATGCACCACAGATCCCCTGCAGCTCAGGCTGACTACACCTAAGTGAGGTGACTCCCACCCTAAATGACACAGACCACGAGCAGTGCTAGAGACAATCCTATATTCAGGTGTCCAAGGGTGAAGACAGTTCTTTCCACACTGTGTGTGAATCCTGGCCATAACTGCTCTCTAGTTAGGTTTGGTAATAGCTTAACATTTACATGTGAAATGTCTATCTTCCACTGAAGGAGTATTTCCCCCACCTCAGTTAATGGACTAGATGATACAAGAAAAAAATTCTCAATAAGTGTTCATTACATTTGAAATAACAAACATGACAATTTTGTGTTCCTTCATGGGCTCTAGGATTTAATGAATGTACTACAAATGTTTAAAAACAAAACAAACACATTTCAAACAGTTGATGCAGGTGTTACCAATGGAAAATGTAACAGGATCAGAAGGCGGTCCAACCAATGGTCCTTTCCGTAAGTAAACCACAACTTGATACTGGGCACCAGGAACAAGATTTTCAATGAGGCTGCTGCTTGAATTCACCTATTAGGAGGGGAACACATTGGATATGAAGTATTTACTTGGTTAATTAAAAGAATATTGAGACTGTGTGTAAACTACTCTTGTAGTTCAAAAGGCATGATTCTGAACACGCTGGCATCAGTGGCTAGAACTCCATTCATTAAGCCCAAAATGGCAAAACTGTGAAAGCGATCAGGGCAGACTTGACAAACGATCTGACTCAGGGAATGCACTTGCCTTGCTGCCTAAGTTCAGCTCTCCCACTGTCAAAGTTTATTGAAATATTCAGGCTACATTATTCATATTCAAGCTACATTATTCAGGCTGGAGTATTTAGGCGTTTGCTTCCAATAAAAGTCTGAGGTTTTTTATCGGCCATCTGATTCATCTGCAGCTACGTGAGCGGAAGGCAGCGTTATGAGAAATTTGTCCTCTGAATGCAAGTGTTAAATGACTGCATGCTGAAATCAGAGGGGAATTATTCTCTTTCACCGCCCCTGCACAGCACTACAAAACCTGACTAAGGGACTTTGTGATTTTTCTTTTCAGTTTGAAATATCAGCATTAAAATTTCTGCTGTGGTGCACCAGGTTTCGGTCAGAGCTGCAGGCAGAATGCCTGACCAAGTGATTCCTAGTCTGATACAATATGAAAAGTCTTATCTTCTGAAGAGCCAGCTAACAGTAAATGCACAGAGCAGCTTTGAAGAAAGGACTTCATGCACCTCTTCTAGAACTTCAAGCTGATATTTCCTACTAATTATTTTCTTCACAACCTTTCCAAAGTCTGTATTATCACAGCCACCTTTGCACTGGTGGTTTATTGCAATGCGCATGAATATATCAGTGCCAGCACAGATTTAGTGAGGAACAGAATTTGTCTTTAAGAGCTGCTTTAGAAAGCTAAATCACTTTTAAATCATGCACAATGTTAGAAATTGATAGAACTCTGCACTGAATTTTGCCCTTTTCAGCTTATCAAGGAGAATTCAAACCAACAGCCATTAATAACTCCAGGTATAATAAGCTGATGAAATTTGATTAGAGGTGGTATAAATATTTGTAATGATTGAAAGAAACAAATAACTGTTTTTAGACCTTTCTACTTACTTGCAATAAACACACATTTACTTTTACAGATATCTTGTTTATTCACAGATTAGCTTTAGGACCTTGTTTTTGTGTTTGTAGATTAGTCCTATAGTATTTTAATTATATATGTATATACTTGTGATCTGTGGTTTGTTATCACCTACTGTATTGTTTTGCTTCCTGATTAAATGACTGCACTTCTTAATAAATGGGAAAAAAAACTCAATGAGATTTTAAGCTGATTCTGAAAAACAATTCTAAAATTGTCATTAAAAGACACTTCCAAATGTTTAAGTTCACAGACATTCTTGGAATAAAACTCGAAGTTTGACAAAGATTCATTTCAAAAGACATTTTTAAAGGTTGAAGACTCTATTAACTAACTTGCAGGGCTAATCACAAAGTTGAAGATGAAGATTTACTGGGGGTGTTAGCAGTCACCTTCCATTGCCATGGGAAAGCTGAGGGTGCAGCAGGGCAGCACTGCAGTCATTTGCAGAGTCCTCCACCACGCACATTTAGGGAGCCAGAGAGAAGTTGTAGCACTGCTCAGAAAATGGCCTTATCACCATCTTGGTAAGGTAACTGAGATGTGGGCTAAACCCTCTTTCTGACTAAACCCACATGCTACTGATCCATCATAGCCACAGGATCTGACGTGGCATTGCACTCACTAAGGGTTTCAAGTAACAGAAAACTGCCATGTTTGCGTGTTCAGGATTCTTGATTATTATAAACATGTCCCATACGGCAGCCCTAAAGAACTGTTGTCCATCCAAATCACAGGTGGTATGAATTACTATTTACTTCCCAGTGCTGACATCTTTTTTTTTAATGGAAGAAAAGAAAAGAAAAACTGACTTCTGATCACCTCTAAACTTCCAGAAAGTTTAGAGTTGGGTTCTGTATTCATATGGAAGATATCTAAGAAAGAATTTACGCTAGTTTGATGAGAATCATGCATGTGAGCACTTTGCTTAATACAAATGGATTACAGCATATGCCTAAGTGTTATTATGATATGGCACCGCTTTGACTACTGCCACAAAAATGTCTCAAAGGGTTCAGCATAACTCACAAGCTTGAACAAAGGATTGGCCAGTCAGTCCAACAGAAATACAGTTTAATCACTACTATGGTTTACTGTACACTTTCATTCCTGAATGCTGTGCTCTCCCTCCCACTCTGTATCAGCCGTGTGCCTTTAGATTGCAGAAGGGAGCAGCTACTGCTGTGCTCTGCAGCCCTGAGCCTGACAGAGCCCTTGGGCATGACAGTCCCAAACAGCAGGATGATTAGCAATTTTTTTCCTGTATTTGAAAAGCCTCCAGCTTTTGCCCCTTACCTCAGTGCAATAGTGTTTTTCAAGCCTTTGACTTTCCTTTTGCTTCTGACAGGTCAGAGAGACCACAGACACGATGGTGCTGTTGCTGCCGTTCTCTTGTGATGTTGTCCAGGATGTCAGGGCAGTAGTGGAGCTTAGCACTGTCACAGTCACATGCTGGGGCTTTTCAGTGAGGTCTTCTATCCACTCACCTTTGGGGCCTGGGACATGTTCCAAAATCACATGTGAGCAAGCAGCTCTACACATTTGAGGCACTTATGTTAGAACATCCTTCTCTCATGGGATTATTTACTACTAGTGAAAGAGGCTAGACTGACAGCTGTCCATCTCCACAGCCCTCAGGCAGCAAAGATAGCAGCCCCTGAGAAACAGCCTGTGGCCGGTGCTATTTTACCTGTAGCAGAGCAGACGACGAGAGAAACGTCACTGAAAATTCAGATTGCCATATTCTCTGTTGCTTACCACAAACCACTCAGCAATACCAGATTTGCTCGAACAGTATGTGACATCCAATAATGAACAGATCATTGACAAAATTAAAGGATAAGCACACAAAATTTTTTGCCTCTCTACATACTATTACACCCTCCAAGTGTACTACAGCCTTGAAGCATGAAAATCAAGCTCTCAGGGATTACCACAGTGAAGAATCTTATTCTCCATCAGACTTTTTGAAGCACTTGGTAGAAAACACAGGTTTAAATGTAGATAAAATAACAATTTGGAAACTAACTTCAGCTAGACTTGGCAAAAATTTCAGATTTCATTAAAATGGTCATATTTTCTTGTCACTTTTAAGTGACTCTTGTGACAGCTCTCTCCTTGACATTTCTCCCTCTGTGCAATTCAAATGGTACTTTATGTTTATTGAGAAAATAAAACAAATGCTAGAGCAAAAATTTGGTGCAACATCAGCCTATAAGATTAGACAATCCATATTGCCATCTGGGGTCAACAAACATGTGTAATACAAGCCAGTAATTTGACAGGATGATTCACAGACTGAGCACTACAAGGACAAGATAAGGCTGAAGCTGTGAGAAAAATTTATTCACGACAGCAGACCTACAGCTACTCAGGTAAAAAGAGGAATTTGGTCACTAGATTAGTCTCTGGAGCCAGTGGATGTATGTATAGCTCTTACTCTTCAGAAATTGTTTTGGCATCAGCATTAAGGAAACTGAGCTACTTCACGTCACGGCCCAAAGTTGTAGTCCCCACACAGAGCCTACTTGATCAGACTCATAAAGGGGAACGGAAAAGCAATTTCACCTTAAGAGTACTTGTGTACATCTCAGATTTGGCATACTACCAAAAATACATGTACAATCTATCTAAAATACTAAGAATCTTGCGTTTGAGACAATAAATAACTGCCAAGAATCTTCATCTGTTTCTAAAAGCTTGCAAAACTAACTGAGAAAACCCAAAAACCAAAATGTTCTCATGTGTTACACATAAAATGAAAATATGAATTACATTCCTGTAACATCTTACTACTTTATACCCAATGACATTCAAATTAATCCTTAATCTAGCAATCCGCACGCCTTTGGAATAACATTTTCTCATTTTTCTCAGGTCTCTGTCCCCAGTTAGACTTCATGGAGGACACTGTATTGCATATTGCTTAATGGAAATAAGTCACACCTTGTAAAATGGACTAACATTTGGTACTAACAGCAATGGTACACAATATATTTGATATACTTGTATTCTTATATAGACTTTAATGCTTTCCATATAATGAAGCTGTCTAGTAACTATTCCTAAAGAAAACCAGAAGACAGTGAAATTACAACAGCAGAGACCCTTTTGCTCATGTGCTGTTTCCTCTTTTTTCCTTGTTTTCCAAGGAGCACTGTATCTTTCAACTATAAAGTTGTGAAAAACATAGGAGCAATAGTGGAATCCAATTACATGCAGAAAAACATTAGGACAAATGGAAGCCTAGATAGTTAGTATTTGTAAATGTTATGAGCTACTAAAGATACAGTTTTTGTTAGTAACGTACTTGAGTACATTTCCTTTTAATATGAATATTTCTTCCAGCCTTAGCTACTGTGTTGTTGCAGCATTCACGATTTGGGGGAGCCACTATCCTCCCACATGTAAAATAGTGTAGTGCTGCAAGTATTCCCCTGTTCTCATTGTATGGGTGTTTTGTAGGCTATATCTATTTCATTTTGTAGAAAAAGGTAGAAAGGTGGCCACAGCCATTAGAAGGATAATAATCTGAATTCACCAACACCTGTCTCACTTGCTGATCTAATTGTCAGTCATGATATTAGTTTATATGCAGTAGTGCATTATTACTTTGTCTTTTACTAAATCTTCAGTTAAGAAACCCTGGGTTTCTACAGGGAAATAATAAATTACTTTTTCTCCTCTGAATTTACCAGGCTGAACTATTTCACCTACTGTAATTTGCCCCATGTTCTCTCAGATACCATGTAATTTCATATTTCAGTGTTTAATTGTGCAATTCCCACACTCTCAGTCTGAGATGCCCTTCATCCTTAACGTGGTATATACAGCCTCCAGGAGTAAGGAAGTTAAATATTTTCAAAATTCTCTATAACCACCAATTTAATTCTCAGAATTAAAATCTCTCTTTGAAACATGCAAGAGGGGAACCTGTTTCATTTCTGAATACTTGGCAACCACTCTATCAAATACCTCACCTGCTTTCAGTTCTTAGCTCTGCCAAGACAGCACAATGCAGCCCATCCAGGCAGGATATAATATATAATATATTTGACCTATATTTCCTTCTTTGGCACAGGGAATTACAGAAAACCCGACTCTTCTGATCCTGCAGCAGATGCCATAGCTGCCACAGTGGTCTGTACATTAAAGTTATATTGGTCTGGGAGAAAAAGACAAATTTGTTGAGATACTTACTGATATAAAAGCTAAGTGTTTTTGCTGATTGACTTCCCCGAACTTCACAAGAGCCAGAGGAGCTAAATGTTGTTACAGACAACTTATATTTTCCTGGTTCTTTCAGTTCAGCAACAAATTTGTGAGTGTCCTCACTTACTGTCAAAAATTCCGTGGAGTTCTCTAAATCAGGGGGAAAAGAAGTGTGGATTAATTGAAATTTGAAAGGCTCCAACCACAGAGAAAATGATCTATATCAGAAATGCTAATACTGTTTCTGCTGTGGCATTAAAAGGTATCCAAAAGGACTGGATTTATGTGGGTAGTTTTATTTCTTGCCATCAGCACAAGAGTAGTTAATGACTAAGGTTCCAGTGTAGGTGTAGAGGAACAATAAACCCAGGCCAAATTTTCATTCAGCAATAGAGATGATAAAATAGGGTTACCATGACTGTGCAAGTGAAAAACAGCATGGCATGGAAGAAAAGGAGCTTCCAATTTTCTATCTATTGCCTTCTTATTCTGCAAAAAAAGTATTTGCTCTCAGTGTGGCTTATGAAAACTGCTTGTCAGGAAATAAAATTCATTTGGAGAAAATAGATTTTAAAAGAGAAACTCTTTAAGCAACATGGCTATTTTATCACACCTCCATCACTTGAAAAGTCTCCCCATTCTCCACCTCAGCCTCCTTATGACCTAAGGAGTACATTCATAGATGACCCCTGAGACAACGGTTAATCTGAATGCAGTGCCTTCCAGTTGAGCTCCCCCTGAGAACCTTTCTCAGTGGCAGAGAAAGCTATATGGTGTAATGTACCTTCTTTGTCCAAAATCTCTATCAGCTCGTTTCTCCTTCCTCCCATACCAGAATGGATTTACGATAACTGCAGTGTAAACAGTGCAGCAATATGTACAACAGTATAAATCTTGTTTAACAAAAGAGAATTGCAAACTGTATTTTACCCCTCCTCCTTTATTTTTATGATGCCCAGTCAGAAGTACACATTATTCAACGCAAGAAAGTTCTTGAGAAATATGGGCAATCTAACAAAGCCCACTGAAGCAGAGTACTAGCTAACTAATAATTTGTAGAGGAGACAACCCACCAATGGAATTAGAGAAAAGGGGTATCAAAAGGGTATAAGCCTTTGTTTTACCTTCTCTTTCAATATTGATATGGAAACCATCAAACGCAGTAGGGGGCTTTGGCGGTAACCAGGTCAGCACCATTTGTACAGGAAGGAAGGAAGGGGGTTCTGGCATGAGTTTTCCAGACGTGTTGACTACATTGGCCTCGTAATCACTGGAAACTGCATTGACAAACTCCTCTTCACCCTCTGACGACTCAGCTTCGTTAGACCACCAGTATGGCTGCGACGTGGTTTCGTACTCAGTGTTGTTATAGCGGTAGCTGGGCCAGGCTGCGGATGTGTTTGCTGCTGGAATTTCAGGTGGGCTGTCAGAATAACGGCTAAGTTTTTCTTTCCTTATGATTTCTTGTGGCCCCATGAATGATTCTTCTGCAAAATTCCCACTGTGCTCTTCCCAGTTGTTTCTGTTGATTGGTACAATCTGAACAGAAATGTTTCGAGGTGGGTAAGGAACTAAAAGAGAAGCAAGGGTTAGTCTTTTAAGAGGTTATGCTCTATGTGCCTTTACGATGTGTTAATTCCCCAGAGAAATATTTGCAGAAAAACAATGCATCTAGGAATATTTTGAAATAAAGTGTTCTTGTTAAGATTATCCCTTCTTGTACATATACTCATAGCAGAAGTGACTCCAGTGGGATCAAGATGAGTGTAAATTCACAGAAGAATCACAACTCAAGAATACCAAGAAGAAAAGTGGATGTAAAGTCACAGTAAATCAGACCTTCAGTGCTATTACAGCAACAGGGCTACTCAAATGTGAATTTTTAAGAGTGGATCTTCATTTATTTTATTGTGTCTTCCAGAAAGATCTTGATCATGGAGAAAAATACTTCTGTAGAAATGAAGTGAAAAATACAGGCAAAACTGATACATAGCATAGCTCATATTTAAAAAGTATGACCTTCATGTTGCTGTAGGGTTTTTCATATGCTTTTAGCAGCCACCTTTTCACAAGCATTAAACATCAGTTTAAATTTTAACATTTGTGAAAGCTTGATCTTAAGACTTGAGTCTCCAGAAGACAAAATTCTGGCATACAGAGAAGTTACTTCAAATTATGCCAGGAGGTGAACATACAGCATTTTGTCTGCCTCATGGTAATTGTCTGTCTGCCCTTACACATAAGTGCAGGTAGTCTCTGCAAATAATTTTGACTGCAACCTTTCAAGCCGGCACCTTACAACCCACTAGTTCACTCACCACCCCTGTCCCAGCCACTGCCACTAATACAAAACTAGGCACTACAACCTTGCTGCAACATGCAAAGAATGAGGGATGGGAAGGCAGCAGGAAAGAAAAATGTGATCCTGTTGGTTGCATTGTTATGGTTCAATATCTCGATAGCTATATTTAAGATCCTCAGGACAGAGGATCAGCTGGCATCAGTTGTCTTTGCTCTGTCCAAGGCAATGGACCAAGATCAGTGTATTCATCTGAAGATTTGGCCTTTTGATTTTACCACCGGTTCATTTCACTTTGGACCCTGGGAAATGTCTGTGGTCCAAAAGATTAACAGAAAAGTTTTGGGCATCGTCCCAGGACCAAATTAAATTAGTTCTGGACCCTGAACAAATGCAATTTTCAGCTTTTGCAACATTGCTGTCTTGGAAATTAAAAGTTCATGCTTCAGGGCATAAACTGGCTGCCAAGTGGGGCGACTATGACATTCTTCTCCGTGATAGAAGACTGCACAATGAGGAAGGCTTTCTCCAACAGTTTAGCTATGATTCACTGGGCAAGGAGACAGACCAATATAGATACATCAATAGTAGGCTCAGTAAGGCTATTCCTGTGGCTTAAAAATTAATTTCTAGCACAAGACCTAGGATATCTCATGTGAAGCAGAATTTATTTTCTAAGAAGCAAGCTTTACAACAGAAACACTCATGCAAATTTCCTTTTGCACTGTATTGTACACACAATCCTATGTACTAGCCACAGCATCCTCCTCCCATGCTCCTGACCAGGAGCAGCTCCCAGGACTGCTCCCACCCAGCCCCTCTTCTCTGTGGGATCGATCCCCTCCCCACAGCAGAAAGGAAAGCAGCCATACAGACTTGGAGCAAATGATATGTAATAATTTTCTTCACCTGTTCTGTGCTGTTTGGGCTCATGCTGGACCCCGCTGTATTCCACCAGCGTGCTTTTGTTGAAGGTTGCTTCTGATACCAACTGAAATGTGATGTTACTGTAGCATATACCTGGTAGCCAGTGATTGAAAACTGTTTTACCTTTAAAGAAATCTGCAGAAGTTTTAAAAAGAAAAGAAAGGAAAAAAAGGTGAAATACATCAAATGTTCACTTTCTGATAACGCAACTACATATGCTGAATTGGCAGTGTTCCAGATGTTTAAACACTGCTCAGCCTGGTCTGAGATGTAAAATTCTAATAATTCAGTTTGCCAACATTTTTCCTGGCTGTCAAAGCCACTTTGCTACAAAAAAACCCAAACAAACAAACAAAAAAACTCCACCACACACACACACACAAACCCAGCAAAAAACAAAAAAAACAAAAACAAACAAAAAAAAAAACAAACAAACCAATGACAAAGAAAACCAGCCCAGCACAAGAAACGTGAACTACTCTCCAAAGGAAAGGGAACTGAATCTGGCAACCTGTTCCATGTGACACTGAATATCTCAAAGAGCATCTGACAGTTTCTGCAGACCTTTAACTGCTGCACGCAAAAGCCTCCTTGGTCTTTTGCTGACTGAGGCGTACCATTCAGGGTAGATGCTCAAAGGGCTATTCAGCATGCAACTGAGTGCAAGCTGTGGTACTGAGAGTTGAGCTCACTCGACCATCAGGACACATGTAGGCTGAAGAGAAGTTGCTCAGGGCTATTTGGCTGTGGGAAGGAGTGTGCAAGTTGATTAGTGAATCTCTTAATTCAGGTTGACTTTTTTATTTATCAGCAGCTGCAGCATTACAGCCCCTGAAACTATATATTAGCTGTAGAAGACAAAAATTACTGCTGGTATCCCTTTTGTTCTCTGGAAAAAGGTCACCTATATTTTGTGCTATGATCCAGAATCACCCTTCCTAACTTCTGGCACTTCACAGCATTGAAAATGTGATTTCTAGCCTCAGTCTGTATTGAAGTAAAGAGACTCCAAAATTTTCTGACCTTCTGGAGGTGCGTATCTCCCTCTGCTGACTTTAGAGAGAGATTACAGTGACCAGACTTCTACTTTAGAAGCCTTAGTTCAGTGCCTAAAATTCAATACAGCACCTACTGGATTGCTCAAAGGCATTTTATTGCCACTATGCAATGTTAAACCATTGGGGTTTCAGGGCCCACAGAGTATGCAGTTGCCTTTCTCATCTCCTAGGATGCTTTCCATAGGACACTCCTATTTACATCTCTGAGATAGAGACTATGCTTAAGCTATACTGCAGGGCAAAAAGGAGTTCAGTTACAGACAAATAAAAAAGAAAACAGAATTTGCTCTTGTTAGATTGTTTAGATGGTTAGACTGGTTGTTTAAACTGTTTAGACTGACTGTCTAGATTGTTAGATTGATTGCCCTTGATTATATTAAGAAAATTGAAACACATAATATGCAGCAGGATTTATTAGCTCAGGGACAATACTGAATGCTACAGTAATATACAGTACTATACAGCATAGTACTATTAGCCCTGTGCCAGTGTACAGTGATACAAAACTACCAGGTTTAAATCCTGCACCAGGAATCAGGCATATTGAATGGGTTTCCCAGATCTGAGGCATCCCAGAGCTCTCCTATCGCCTGTTCCCCAAAGAGGAAACCTTGACCAGAGGGAAGAAACTGGGGACTCTTTTAACACTTTCAGCTGACACAGACTGTCATCCAGGGATTCCAACAAACGTATCTAGAAAGCAAAGACTATATCTCTGTTCTTCCTACTGAGTTTTGGGTTTCTTTCCTTCTTCCTTTTCTTTTGTTTTGGATTGTACAGCAGCAGGGAAGATTTAAAAAAAAAAAAAAAAAGTAAAAAGTTTGTTGTTTTTCTTTTTTTTTTTTTTAAAAAAAAAATTAGTGTACATGGTTATTTGGAAGCACTAGAAATTGGGGATCCCTTCCCAGGCTGATTTCAGAACTGACTAAAAAAATCCAGATCACCCAATCTTCCTCTAAAATGCCAAAGAAAGGAAGCATCACTAAAACTACAACGAGAAAAGCAAGTTTAAAACCAAAGTGAACCACCAGCTCAATTTGAAGACCCATACCTTACTTCATGATATAACAGTTATTATATAAAACAGACCCATTACCAGAAAGGTAAATCATTATAACCAATACATGCCAAAACCACACCTAAGACCACTGTTTAAAATACTTCCACCAGAGTTAGCATTAAGTTTTAGTGCAACAGTTTCGTCCTACCTTTGTACAGCATTGTTCGGTAGTCTTTTCCTTCCCAATAGCTTATATTTACCCTGGTAAAAACATTGTACTTCTCTGGGTACTGGATTTCAAACAACACTCCTGTTTCTGGAGATGGTTTGTAATCATAGATAGAAACATTGCTCACAGGAAGGGGTTCTAAAAGATATACAAATAAAAGGAAAGAAAGGAAGAAAGGAGCCGATTAATAGGCAAACTGAGTTCTTGACACATACACAGCACCAAAGAAACAAACAGTTTTGCTAGGTATGGCACAGTCACTCTTAAATCTACCACAGGATATCTGGGGCTGCACAGAGGTCTGGGGCAAAGCTACTTGGGATGTTGTCAAAGCCAAGATTTGTGTGTTCCCCCACAAAACAATTCATGTTCTTGACACTTACACTTTAACAGAAAAATTTCCTTATTTGCCATAAAAAGGTGGAAATAGCAGTTATTATTTAAGCACTCACAGTCATCCCCCCCAGAAAGATTTTCAACTTTAATGTTTGCCCATCATGTAAAAGTACCCAAACAAAAACAACAAAACACTTGAAATTGCTCTTAATTTTGGCATAAATCTGAACTTTCAGGATTTGCTGAGAAGCTTAACAGTTTAACAGCCAAAGGAAGCTACCTGAATGAAGATTTTCTATTTTGATATGTATTCATTTCTTTATTTCATGGGTAATTACACAGTCCTCACTCCTACCATATCTGGGAGGGTCACCATTTTCAACATATTTATTCACACCAAACTTCTACAAGACATAGAAGTAACATTACCATTATTTTACAGATGAAGAACTGTGGTATGGAGTAGTGGTTTACTGGAGGGCACAGGGGAAGCCTGGGTGCAGAAAGGAGGTAAGCATGGAACTGCTGATCTAGCCACCTGGACTCTGAGCCAGGTGGGCTATAAAAGTAAGAAAAACAGCCTGTGTTCTGTGATGTGGCATCTAGACCAGTATAGTTCCACCAGCTAAGGTGTGTCAATTCACTGTAGCTGGGAGTCTGGATTGTTGCTAATAAGAGTCACAGTTTTATTCAGCCTCTTTTATCCAGAAAAACAAACAAACAAACAAACAAACAAAAAAAAACCCCTTTTGATTAATGCTCTCCTCAGCAAGAAACAAATGATAGCAACCCAACTATACATTGGTTAAAAGTCCTGGGAAATATTCAAAACCAAGTTGTAGTGTTAGTTGAAATTTGTAATAGTAACATATTTTCATAGAGGTAGTTAATGCACAACACCCTCAGTAATTACACCTACATCCTTATAAATATTATCGTGTTGGTTTAGTTCCTGCACATTGTAGGAAACAGATTGAAGAATTGAGGTTCTTGATTAGCATGGCCTTGGAGGACGCATTTGAGTTCAAAGTGCTGTTGCAGTAGGCCCTGGAAAAGAACTAAGAAAATAGTTTTCCCCAAAGGGCATACAGTCACAATAGGCAAGAGAAAGAGCAGATGAAAGGGAAGTGTAGTATCAGCTTCAAAAGCGGAATTATCCCACAGAAGGTTTAATATGTTAATCAAAGATGGAAAAGCAAGACTGTAGTGGAAGCGAAAATTAAATCCCAATTATGAGCACAGTATTTTTACCACAATACTAAGTTTCCAGACATGATGAGAAGTGGAGAAGAAAAACTAACAAACAAAAGCCACAGATGCAAACAGAATCTCTTTTCCTCTTAAGAAGAAGTTGTGTTGTAATTTTTAAATTTGTCAAGAGCATGGGAATGAAATGTTGTGGGATTATTATACTATTTCTCATGGCAAAGACACTTCATTAGCTTCAGGTAAATATCACTATATTTGTATGTTAACCACTTACAAATAGAAACTCCCAGTCTCACAGATACCAACAGGCACTTCAGTGATGGGATCCGTGAAAATTTTGCTGACAATTTGTGATAGCCCAGAAATAAATAGGAGTAAAGCAGATCATGAGAAACAAAGCCTACCCTTTTCTTTCTGCTGAGGCTTTTCCCATCACTTATTCTGAAATAAATAGTTGATCTGACTATCCACATGACCAGAGGGTTTATATCGCAGCTCACACAGCACACTATAGTAGTTTAAACGTCAATAACAATCTCTAAATAGCACAACTCCTACATGCAGTCATCTTTCACGTTAGCGGGTGTGCCCTGGGCTATCTCATTCTGCTATCTCATTCACATCTGAGGTTTCCTTATTTCTGAAAGAATTATTGAGACTTTCCTATGTCAGTGATTAAATTACCCCACTTATTCCTTCCTACAACAAATCAAATAAAGGATGGAAGTTATATTCATTTTTAATCCAAATGATTTTTCCTCCTCGTGCTTTGATTTAATTAACCAATAATTGAATTAAGTGGTAATCACCACAGACTCTCTTTTTTGTTGTTATCTTCTGCTTACTATCCTCTCCTTGCTCATGGCTGACGTTAGCAGAGTAGCATGAGTGATATAATGCAATTTAAAGGTTCTTCCATTATCTTACTTCCTTCGGCACCAAATCTTCACATCAAAAGCTATTTGCACACTGTGAAATTAAAAGGACACTCAGCAGATAAAAATCATGTTCTGTTTTTCACTTACTAACTGCTCCTAGGGCTATTAAACTTAAAGAATATGTAAAATGTCACTCTTCACTATCTATTTTTATAATTCAGAGCATAAACAGTCTGATCTCTTCAATTTTACAATTTTCAGTATTTAGGATCCAGTTTCTCAATGAATTCAGTGGTTCTCAAGAAATAACCTAAATAAAGGGTAATCCAATAGTTAAGAAACCCTAGAGCTTTATAAATGCTCTGCACTACACTGACGTCTGAAGTCATATTACAGACAGGACTTAGAGGACATCAGTGTCCCTCTAATAGCACATTTAAGGCACGTGTTCATGTACAATCTCTTTATTTTTAGACTTGCAGATTATATTAGACACACATAGACAAGCTTGCAGGATCAAGACCTAAATTTGCCTTTTTTCTTAGTGTTTCAGAATCTACTGCTCCTATAGCAACTGCTTTCCCATTATATCTGTTTATGGGAAACTTAACTTCTATGTATCTCTGGGACTCTGCAGCATTTTGTATTTAGCACATAGCTTGCATTATAGAAACATCAAGATAGCATAATTAATGCTGCTAACATCTTCTTCAAATGCCCTGGAAACTTCTGGGTACTAAATCCTCCATTAATGCATTCAGTCTGTGCCAGACACATGAACATTTGCTATTGGGGGGAGGGGGAGCACAGTAAAAATAAGTACCATCTTCCAGTCCAAAATGATTTGGTTTTAATATTCATAGATCAGGTCACTCTGCAGATTCAATTAATGTAATTGTTTACTATGGTAGGTTAGATGTAGTATTACATGCGGGCAGTTGAAATAGGACTGAGATCAACTCTCTTGCGTCTCACACTCAAACTCAAATTAATCATGATTTACCTTCATATCGTGACATTTATTAAAAAGAAGCCCCATTAGTGAAGTGACCTAATTCCCATGGGTAATCCCCTTTATTCACATAAAGAAGTTGTGAACTACATAACTTTCCCCC
>NW_010100076.1:43869-57858 GCF_000699245.1 Pterocles gutturalis | reverse complement strand
TCTTTCCATATCTATTTGGTTACTGTGAGTAAAACATAGACACGACAAAGCTTCCATTATGCCATAAGCTTTAGGGATCATTTTATCTCTTGCTAAATATCAAGCATTTTTGAGATTAAACAGCTGCTGTATAATATTTTAGGAACATAATGTTTAAGTTTATTATATGTAATAGGGGATACCATGTGCAATTGCTTAAGAAAGGGGAATGTAAGTGATGGTAATATCTGATGGTACATATTGCAATTTCTAGATGCCCACATAAAATGACAAATAAAAAGACAACACAAGCTGAAGCTCCTACTTCAACAGCTCCGATCCATTAATGAGCCAGAGGAAAGGATTCGACCTGCTGAATCACTTCCTGCAGCATCTGGCACAATGACAACTGGGCATTAACTAGGTCTAATGCCAATTACTTTTAGAGAGCTGAAGAGACCAGAGTCCCAGGCAGAAGGCCTGCTGGTCTCTTGAGGAGAATATTTTTTGCAGAAGACACAGAGGCAGAACTCTCCCTAAAGGGAATATATTTTACAGTGATTTATGTAAGGAATCATCGGCTTTTGAAACAATGAGACATTTACCACTCAAAACTCCTAATCACAAGCTAAAATAAAAGTCAGGCAGAGCTGCTCTTAATTACCCTCAGAGATCCCGAGATCCTGATTTCTCCAATTCCCATCAGAGATACATCTTTCCTACAGCACACAATAGCTTTGCAATGTACTGCTTTCCCCATTCCTTGAAATGTACATTCTTTCCTTCACAACAAAAATTGACAGTGAATATGAAAAAAAAAAAGGCTATATGGGTATGAGTCACCCGGGGAAGAATAAAACAAGGCTTCAAGCTGGGAAAATGAAGAACAAATGAGAATTTTAGTCACTGATTTTACATCCATGCTCTTTATTTCTCTCACAAACTACTTTAAAACCCATTAGTAATAAGGTGGAACTTTCTTTCAAATATTGCAAAGTGCTAAATTAATTATGTAAATTCTGGAGTCACTTCACTCCTGTTGAAAAGCCAAAATTCCAAGAGCAGAAGAAAGCAGGCCTGAGATGATTGTGTCAGATACTAGCACTACTTCTAACCTTGCCCAGACTGAAAACTGAAATGAAGGTCATTTTGATAGGCACAACAGTATTGCACCCAGAGGAATCTGGCCAGGACAGCAAGATTCACACACCTTTCTTGTGAAAACCATCCCAAGGATCTTTAATAATAAGTGGTCAGGTTTCCAGTTAATGCTTTCTCCTTCAGTGAAGTACTGAGTCCAATTTGCTGAACACAGCTTTGCCACAGAATCTGAAGAAAAAGTGCTATTTTGCTCTTAAATTCTATTTTACAGGTTTCCTGCCTAAGAGTTGAATGTGTCCTGCTCATCCCCTGCTTCTAACATCCCAGCTCAGGAAGCAATCAATGCAAGCATGTGGATTGTGCTCAAGCTGACAAAACCCTTGAGCTCTGAGAAGAAATAGTGCAACAAATAGCTATACTTTGCATTACAACAATCTGGACTACAGAACCTGAAAAAGGAAACTATAGTTTGTAGTGTTTTGATTAACATGAGAAAGCCCTGACATGATTCCAGTCAGAGACAAGTAGAAAATAAACTGTTCCATCTTATAGAGATGGCCCAAGTTAACAACAGAAGGCTCAAATGACAGTATATATACGTGCATATATGTTTATAAACATTTTATATTTTATATGTACACATTTATGCACACATATATGTATATATATTTATATTTACACATTTACACTATATAACTATATATACATATATATAATTTATAATATATATATTTTGTTAGCTTTTAAAACATCTTTCTCTCGAGGAGAGGAATATTTTTTTTTCCTAGACAGAAACCTTTGAGGGGCAAAACAAAAGTTTACTTAAAAAAAGTTGACTTAAGTGGAATGAAGTTTCACCCTGTGAAGAGACATACCTTTTTCTTGCCAATATGCTGAGAAGCAGCACATTGCTGAGGGATGTGAACAGGAAAAAGGAAATGTCATCAAGATATACCATCGGAAAGCAGAGGTCTTTCACGACTCTCACTGAATTTCTAAGTAGGCAATCTCTTTGAACGACCTTGTTCTCATTTTGACATGCACAATTTGGATACACACTGCTCCGTGTGAAACCCAGATCTCCAGCATATGGCCAAGCTGAAAATCTCCATCTCCCTGCACTGACTCCTTTGCAGACATCAGGAAACCCCAGAAATCTATTGTGAAATGTCAAAGTACACCTTTGGGAATAATCACATTGGCATCACTGGCTATCCTGCTTGATTTATCTTGTGGCACCCTAATGAATGGGGCCAATCTGCAACCGGTAAAGCTCTCCTGATACCAATGAAATTAGAAGAAGAATTAATTTGGTCCTGGAAGCTAGTTGCAATGTGCTATTTTTTCATGTGCAAGATATAGACGGAATAAATTAGATAGTTATATGTCTTTGCATGGTTAAAAACAACTAAGGATGTTAACCAGGCAGAAAGAGCACATGGCATGAATTAAAATACGAATCTGTCCTAATTATTGTCTGCCAAAACAATCAAGTTAATTAATAGTCAGAAAATGATGTAAAACAGGCAGTGGACAATACCAATAAAAGGAAAAATGAAAAAAAGAAAACTAAAACCAATTATCATCTAATGCAGTTTTGCAGAAGAGGCCAATGGTCACCACATGAATTTTAGGATCTCTTCCCAAAAGCACTGTACTGAAATATACCTTTAAAAGCCCAGCCTGCTACACTGTCTTTCCATTCCAAATTTACTTTCATTTCTGTAGCCTTGTGCTCAGAAAGATGAGCTATGTTAGTAGCTGAGGTTGCTACATGAGAGCTAGCACTCATCCGATTGCCTAACAGAAAACATTAGGAAGGAGATTGGACCCTTTCCCTTGCACAGCTCACAATTTAGAGCACACTTCTAGTGCTCAGTACAGCATCCTTCAACACTGCCTGCAAAAATGCCCTTTCTTTTCCATGAACCAGGTTGTCTTTCTGTTGAGACAAAACCAGTGAAATTTGCTGTTGCCTTCTTGTTATAGTTCTTCAAGCAGCACTGGCCAACTGCCAAAATCACTGGTCCTTCCAAGGTCTGGGTGAACAGCAGAGGCCACAGCAGGAGACCCGGAGATGCTGCCAGCACACCCATGTAAGACAGGTGGTGAAAAGGGGTGGGCTCCTGTCCATCGGAAAGGACACCATCATGCCTTGGAGGAGTGAGAGCGATGTGGGCTATATGCCCCTTGTAGCCGTCAGCCTCAGGCGCTCTTTCAGGAAACCCTTGTGGAAACCCCTGAGCCAGAAATGGGAAGTCCAGGGGCTGACTTTGATGGGCTGTGTGCCACTGGCTCCCTTCTTCCTTCAGAGATCCCCTGCACAGGAGTGTGTTCTCCATCTGCCATCCTGGATCACACCTACCCCTGCTACCAGTGACCCTTGTGGGCTCTGGAAATCAAACAGCAATGAGCTCTGCTGCACAACTGCAAGCACAACATTCAAAACCCACTGGAAGTGCATGGTGAACCATTTGTTCAGTTGTATATGACAGCTGACGCTTCCATTATTTTCTTTAAAAAAAACCCAAGCAAACCATAAAATAGGAAATTGGATTAGAATTATTACTTTGCCTTCAAGGTTAAAGCAGTCAAAGAAAAGGAAATTCAGGCTGCCTATGAACCCTTAAATTGTCCACTACACATAGTTGTTCTTGCACATATGCCTTGTGAAATACTTGCACTACCCAACTCCATTATTTTCCCATAGCACCCTTCATGGTTGTCCTCATCAGGGCACAACTTGAGCACACAAAGGAGGGCTGAAGAATGTATAGATGACACAAAATCTGGTTACTCCTAAATTTCAAGCACCTCACTCAGTGAAATATGAGGCTACTGTAATAACACTTTGAATGTTATTACAGTAGATAGCATTCCTCATTGACAGAATAATTTAAGTACACTAAATCATAGCCACTCCTCATCTGCAAGCCTATTAAAACTGTCCATAGATTCTAAGGTGTCATTTAGCAAAAAAAAAACCCACAACAAACCCATCTGGAAATTGGTTTTGCTCCATCCAAATATTTTTTTTTTTTTGTCTATCTTTTCTTGAATCTGTCTTCCAGATGAAGAAATCATTTTATATTCTACAAATTGTTTTCAGGTTGGCACCTGGAAACAGTTCTGGAGCAACAGCAGAGCTAGAAATATGACAGGAATCACACTGAAATCTGTAGTGCTTTACATAATGACAGAGGAAACAAAATCGCACCTCTTCCCTAAGATCAATGCACCTGGAGGTAGTAAGAGACAGACTACTACTAGTATGGTCTCCATCACAAAACCTTCAGCTGTACTGGCTGAAACACATGGTTTTGGTGACTACTGTCTGCTTTCCAGGTTTAGTACTGCTTCAATATATTAACAATCAAAGAACATTGTTATAGCATTTAAAATAGAATACACCTCACCATGTAACAGGAGTGCTTACACCGAAACATCAGTCAATGCTTTTTATGCCTTTTACTAGATTTTCAGAACTCCTGGTTCAAAGGGTTTAGGATGAATGTCTGGAAAGGAGGTTCATCCATCACTTATTTCAGTATGTTAAACCTCTCCAGTGTTCAGGAAGGGTCACCTGGGGGAAATACACAGCTATCCCTTTCTTCTCGCCCAGACCTTGTGAATTTTCACTCACAAGCCTTGTCAACACATATTCCCCACTGTTCTTACACAGGGATGCATCCTACACCCAAGGAGGACCTCCTGAAAACAAACAAACAAAAAAACCCACCCAACCTTCTCCACAAAAACTTCTGGGGAAAAAAAACACAGACAAACAGAAGAAACAAAATTTAAAAAGAATAAGGTGTTACTTACTGGTTAACACAGTGATTGATCTTGCTGACTTGGAAACCATATTTGAGTTCACTACCAACAGAGTTACTATGTAATATAAGCCATGGTATTTGGCATTAAAAACCACAGGGGCAGGTAAAGTGCTATTGAATTCTTCGAACTGGAAAAAGTAGTTCTTGGATTCTCCAGCTATCTTCACAACATATACAGAGGATGAGCTCACCACATCAGATGCTTCCAGGGAGACAATGATACAATTGTCTTCTCGGACAGTAACATGGAAAGGTTCTGCATTCTACAAGACAAGAATAAAGACTTTGCTGAAGTAAAATCTATTATTTCACTTTTACCCATTTCCTTTGGTATTCATAGGATACTCATGTTTGCAATAAAGTTACATTTCATATTCTGCAAGAGAATTAACATCGAACAGTAGCAATTATTTCAGAAAACAATTCATAGTCAGCCAAAGTCTAGAGGCATCTTATTGTCAGGCCAGTCTCTCTGCAGTGGAGGCTGGTTCCTGCCATATGTTTTCTGATGCTCTGGCTACTCCATCCCTTACATCCCAAGGAATAAAGCCTCTGACATTCTTTTCTGATGGAAGGTGGAGCAGAGCAGAAGAAGGATGAGATTAAAAAGGGTATCAGGGGCAAGAGGATTTCCAATAAAGCCACAAAGTGTAAGTCATTTAAATCTTCGAAAAGAGATTATTAAATCAAGACTCTCTTATCTTGCAGAAACAGGGTCATATATTCTTCAATGCAATGCAATAAGCCTGCAACTGAAGAATAATTTTTGGCACTGAGTAAGCTTTTCCAAATATGCTCGTTCCAGCAAGTACCAGCTGATAAACAACTCTCAGAACTATGCCCATGGCTTTGGTTGGCACTTTTCATATCCCAAGCTACAGCATTTCATTTTCAATATTTCTTTTATTAGTAGTAGAGAGAAAGGAGTAATTTAACCTTGTTTTCATACATCATGAGCACGTTAAGTCATTGCCAGCTGAAAACACTTTCCTTTTTATTAATTGCAAACCAGCTGTCAGCAAGAAGCACTTGTTCTCTACAGGAATTTCAAGACAGATTCATGGTAATTAAGGAAAAGGAAAAGTTCAAGCTTACATTAAGAGTTGCCTCTTTGTTTATTGCTGCTTAGAAATTTTTTTTACCCCCAGTGAAAACTGTAATATCTGATATGTTCAATTCCTAGCTCCACAGTACTTTTTCTCCTTCATATTTCACAGGCTGAGAGCTCTATTTGGAGGGCAAGGTAGGCATAGCTAGTTTGGAACTTAGTCAAGTTGTTCCTGTACCAAAGAACTAGACACTTCTTTCAAAGATTAATTCGAGTAGCTTGGCTGCCTCCTATCGTCTTGTAGTTTTGTTTAGCGGGAGTGAATTCTTCCATGAGAATAATCTTTTTTGGATTTATGCTGCAGGAGCCAGGCTCCCTATTTGGAGTCCACGCATATGGTGTTGTCAACACCTGGCATTCAAAAAAACAACTAAAGAAATCACAAGAACAAAGAATTGGTTCTAGGACTGTAAGATTTTAAATAACAGTAGTCTTCCTTCACATATATGTATGCTTTTATCATCGGAGTTTGAGATTTCACAATGTATCTAAGGTCATGTCACCCTATAGGCAAAACTATAGGCTTGAGAAGAAACGACCTAAGCAAACAGACTCATCTGACTTAATATGAGAACAAGGTAACAAGCATATAAATCCAATCCAGATAGGATAACGAGTCTAGACAGCTTCAAGCTTGAGATTAAAAATAGAGGCAGTGCAACTCAGCTGCTGCTTTAAGGTTTGCTTTGATTAGTCTTTTAAAAAATGGCTTCTAAGTCACTAAAATAATATTAGCCAATGTTTTCAATGGATGAATACTTTGGTGTGGAAGTCTGGGTAATTTTTCACAGATGGCAGAGCAATTGCTCCAAAAGTTTTACAATGTGAGACTACAATTATGCAAAAGCTTCCGTGTGTTTTCCTTAGCCTCAGCTGAATTCAACAGGCTTTCCCTCGAGTAGATGAAAATACCACATTTCAAGTGTTTGTATTTTGCCTTAAATCCTGATCCAGCATTTGGATCCACACAGATTCAAAACTTTAACTGGGGATTATATTTAGAACTGGTCAAAAACAAACAGAGGTTCTCTTATCCTTCTTCCTCCCCATTCTCCCTGCACTAAGAAAATGTGTAATGATTCCCACTTCAGCTCTTCTGACGTGAGAAGAAAGGAGAAGGAAGACACCCATGGACTGGCTCTCCAGAAGAGTGTGCGCTACTGTACCAGAGAAAGCACATTTGTCTTCCAAGAGCAAGCAAGGAAAGACAGACCTGATCCAATAAGGTTATTTCTACGTATTAAGATTGAAGTGCATGTATAAACCAATAGAAGTCAGTGGGTTTTGACCTTCCAGAGACTTGCATTTGACGGCTTCACTAGGGGAAAGAGAATGGTGTTGTCTCTAAAATTATTCTAGTCGTCCCTTGGCTTTGCCACTGAATTGTGTGGTACTAGCTCAACATGCCTACCTTGCTATGAAGAGACAGACAGAAGAGCCCAACAAATTTATATGTGCCAACAAACAGTTCAAAGCAAGTTCCTTGTGTTTGGTGGTATTATAAATCATTTGTGATGTTAATCAAGTACAGCTGGAAATAAAGCATATAATTGCAGAGTTATAGACATTCCTAGGATATAATTAGATGCTTTCAGAGACTGCTCATATGGGGCATGATTTTGTTCTTCAATTCTTCCATGGGTATTGTATTAACGATGTTGAAGACCTTTCATTTTTTCCTTTAAAATGTTTTCCTGAATTTACAGCAAGTGCCATTCAGCAAATGATCCACTAACCTTCTTCAGTAGTTCTCACACAATTAGCATAACATGCCTCTGCTAGCTAAATACATAGAAACCTCTCAGACATACACTATTGTTACCTATGACAACACCCAGCTGGAGAAAATAACTTTTTCCAAGTCCTTTATCTCCTGAGCATGTGGGGATTGTGAAATGATAGCCTCTCTCCTTTGTGTGCCTGTGTCCAGATGCTTTTGAACCAGTGCTGCCATGATGCACATGCATTTTTTGAGTGACATCTCTTTAGCAGTGGTGTGGCTCATCCATCCCACGCCTGTGCCCACATGCATAATACATCCCTCCCTTGAGTGGTACCTATTCTTTTCAGCAATTCTGTGGCACTCTTATACACACCTGTACGTGCCCAGGCTTTTAAACTGCTACACGCACAGGACACATGGTTTGTGGGAGGCATGTGTTGTTTATTATTCATTGGCTCCCAGAACAACTTTTATCCTTTCATTTCAGCTCTAAGGTTTGGTTTATAGAATGAAGGGGCAGCTACGGGATGAATAAAAAGGCTTAGCAATTAACATGTCATATGATGAGATCACTTATCTCCTTTGGGATATAAAAGTTGTAGTGTTTTAAAAGACCAGACCACTCTGTGCATCCTGTTCGTCACATTGTATGAGGTGAGGGTTACCAGTCAGCACCAGGCTTATGATTTGGGAAAGAAGGCTAGGGACAAACCTTAGCATTTTTTCTAAGTGCTGCTGGAAGTGACAAACACGCCCTACTTAACTAGATTGTAAAACCAGTGTGTCTTAGGACTGACAGCATCAGTATAGTAAATACACATTTCATTACTTCTGGTCAGCTACCTCTAGGATTTAATTTGCTGGTGTCACAGCTTGAGCGGCTCTTTCATGCCTATGGGGAAATTTGGCAGGGCTTGTGCATTCAGAACCAAATTATTAGCTCCAACTTCCTTCCTAGTTTATTATTACAAGCTCGTGCCACAATAAAGCACTTAGAAAAAAAAGGAGGGGTTAGGGGGAGTAAATCCCACAATGTGATGCCTGTTCACAGTCATTTCCAGCGCAGGGATGAGTCATGCTAGTGGAATTTCCAGCCAATAACCAGGTCCCAATTAAAATAAAAAGGAGGGGGAGGCAAGGAGATATACAACATCTCAAATAAACAATATTCTAAGAGTAATAGGAAAATAAATGGTGTGCAGCAGAGCTCAGAGTTCTCTTTTCAGAAGTCTATATCCTCAGTTTATTTCCTTATAACAATGAGTTTTACACATGAGCAATAGATTGAAGTTGCAAAACAGCTACTAGTTTTATGTACTTTAGCTTTTGAATGTCTCACTCTGAAACACATTGGGCCAGAACCCAATTATCAGAAGTGCAAGTAGTTACATGTTTCTGCTGTCTTTAAGAGGAGCTGTAGATGGTCATCAGCTCTGTAAAATTAACGTACTGGTAAACACATCATGTTATCTAATGCTAGACAATTGCAACTAAGACCTTGAACAAATATGACTTCTTTCAGCTCTTACAGAGTAAACCCTGAAGTATCATGGAGTTTTCAAAGTGGACATCTGAAATCCCAAAGCAGGAGTAAAATTTAAAGCTAGGAAGATCTACTTCTTAGGCCAAAACTACTGCAATGATCACATGCTGCACAATAGTGGTCAAAAATAACATCAATGCAAGTATTACAAGACAACATCGAACATTATATTCTGAATTCTTGGAGGAAATACGGGCTATTTTTGTGAGTGATTCTACTATACTCAGATATATTTTGCTCCAGTGGCCGATAATGCTAATTTCATTCTAAATCACATGATGACTCATTCTCACCAAGATTCATCTTACTTAATTTTAGGTACTTAAATGGAATGACTGAGAGCCAGGATGACCTTTTCAGACAGAATACCTGTGGCTTCATCTGAGATCTAAATTACTTTTGAAAGTGCACTAAACAGCCAAAGGGCCTGTGATCCCAGCTCGGCAAAATTCCTGCAGTCCTCTGTCATCAGTTGCAGTGAGTCCAAGCCTCATAACAAAGATAAGACTGGGATCCAGATTTCAGGATCTTGGCCTCTGCTATAATCTTGCAGTGGTACCTCCACAGGAAGCACATAAGAAATTTCATAAAATAAACAGTATTGCAAAACTTGCATAAAATTCACGCCACAGTATTTTTGCACCAGCCTCCTAGTATGTGTTTTTCCTTTGATGGTGACAGGTGATACTGAAGAACAATTACAATAAAAATGGTAAACATTCATTTTATTCAGAAATTGGAATCTTCTCTACAATAAATCTACTATGCACTTGTTGGAAATTTATTGTTCCATGTGAGTCACTGTGCAGGGAACAGAGTGAAACTCTAGCCTATTTAAACTGTTTTAGCAATTTATTTTATAAAATTCTCTCTCTCTACCCCCCACTTCCCCCCGCCCCCACCTCGGCAAGAGACTTCACAGTTTTGGGATGATCCCTGCCACCTTCCAATCTTTTATAGCTAGAAAAAAAGAAGGGTCCATGAAACTCCCTTCTGTTGCAGTGTGAAGTCACCATCCAGAGCAGGCAACAGACTCTGGTTTCACAAAATTTAGTTGAGTTTTGAAGTATGAATAAATCTTTACTTTAGATGACCCTTCAGGTTCCCACCTTGCTTCCATCATTACTGCATCATCTGGCTCAGCCCAAAACCATATCTTTCTTATTTTCACAGCTCCCTGCTCATACTCTTCACAGAGTATTTTCTGCTAAATGTTGCAACCTCAAACCTTACGCTGTTTATGTTCTACATCCAGTCTCTTTACTCTTATTTCAAAGACTCTCAATAAAAAAACATTTCGTATGACTGAAACTGATATGGTTTCAGAAAAAGGTAGAAGCAGTCTCAGAAAAAGCAGTTGTCATAAGCCATGACCTGAGAAAGTTCCTCTCTGAGCATAGGTAGGGACTGGGTGGGAATTGCCCCACATTCAGGCTCCTTTGGAATTGATAGCTGTCATTATTAGATCCTATAGGCTTAACAAAAGAGGCAAAGTAATCCTTACAGAATTTAGGGAAGAAAGTACATCCTAAGATTTCCACATGTTCCAATAAATTCTGGAGCAGACACAGACGTGGGTGTTGACTGCAAGAGGAAGGGACTGTTTGGAATGGTCTTCAAGAGTGCAAACAAAACATTACAGATTTGTAGCAAAAATGTAAAGATTTCTTGAAAATAAGGATATTTATTCCAGGGGCTTTTGTTTTTAATTACACTTCTCCACAGGTTGTGCAGGGAACCTCCCTTAATAAAAACTCTTTGGAAGAAATACTCCATGGGAGAAATGGAAACGCTTATCTTCAAGATTTTCCATGCAAAATGGAATATTTTAAGAAGTGAAAAGATAGTAAAAGCAGCAGTTCTCAATAATTTATAGTATTTGATTCAGGTTAACACACCATTTCTGGCATTCTGCTCTATGAATAGTGTCGTCAGCACTGTTGCTATTCTCAGTCTCGAAAAGCCAGTAATAACAATCTGCTGGTGGCATTTTTAAACAAGCTTCAACATTTCTTTGCTCTGGGAGACAGTTTTAAAGGAATAGGTATTTTTTTCCCCTCTCTGCACATGAATGCAAAATATGAGGGTGTATTTTTAAGCAAATATCAATATGGTATGTATAGTCCACCACATTTTGCTACCATTCCGAAGTTAATAAACCAGAAGGAAATATTTCTTGACACTAGCAAGTGCTATTACCCTAGCATTAAGTAAATGACAGAATGCTAAATATGTGAAATAGAAATGTTTGCATTCAGTAAGGTTAATATCTTTCATGTATCACCTTGTTAGCATATCCAGTACTTAATAAACTATTGCTAAATATATAGTTTTATCCCATCTTTCTAGTGCAAACTGGAGAAGGCAAAACCCAAGCACAGCGATACAGAGATCTTGATGTTAACAAAGTTTAAAACTGGGTTAGAACCTCACAGATGGCATTTCTCCCTATTATTGATCCTGACTGCACATAGACATCCCAAATAAAACAGGAATTCACATTCAGGCAGATACTGTTTGGTTTCTCTCCCCTCTAGATTTTTAGCTTCTCTCTAGTACTCAGATTATGTCAAAAAGGATAATTCTGCTGAAGGAAAATATGAATTTCACCGTCTTCCCCAACTCAGACCTTTATGGAGACTCTGCAATTAAAGTTTAGCCATCCCTTGTGGATGTACTCAAACACATACATGTGCCAGATGAACCATGTGCTTTAATTAAAATGCATCTTCCCTCTTGAGCCTGTATGTGAATAACAGAAAACAAAAAAAGGGCACAGAAAACATATTACATTGCCTCATCAATTCCCTTAACTAGCAAACTGGCCCTTGCAGTGATCTTCTCCCATCAATACTTGTTCTCTGTCTTTGGGAGAACAGTGGAAGCAAATTTCTAACTGAAAAAATGTAAAATTATCAGAGTTGTACATAGGCCAGGTGGCAAGACAAGGTCACGTTAGGTGGCTCCTCTATTAAACTCTGAAAAGGATAAGTTAGGTGGAAAGGAAAAGAAAGATTACTTTCTAGGAACAGGAGTTAATTGAACAGTAAACTCCACATATACATTATCCTCAGAATGTACATATTCCACCAATTGAGAGTGTTTTCACAGTACAGCGTCTACTTGTCAAAACACACAAACTATACTTCAGTTCCCTTTCCATCATAGAGGAAAGGAGGAACTGATCACCCCAGGAAAATGCTAAGGGAGAAGGCAAGAGTGAGAAATTAATGTGGATTTTGAAGAACTTGGATTATTAGAAAGAAATCTCTTTTTCCAGGTTTTCAAACTGTCTTTGAGGTGTCTCACATGTCAGAGTGCCCTATGCGAGATGAAAAGGAACACTGGAGGAGGTGTGTTGTCTGGGTGATGAAGGACAAACTCATTCATGCTGTTTAGTGTTTCAGCTCCAAAACTGTGGATTCACCTGTGCAAATTATGGAAGTCTATAATATACGCTTTTGATGCTGAAACACCTTCTGAACAGCTACTGATGCTGGAAGGTGACATTAGAAAGTTACACGGAAAATTCCTGATGTTCAACAGAACATAAAGACTGATGTTGCACCATGAGAAAACTGCGACCATGACATGCTCCATCACTGCTGTGCAGTTGAGAGGAACTAGACTGGACTGGCGTCAGTTGAACTTCATCTTACATGCTCTGGCAGAGAGTATTACAGAGGGGTAGAGACTGAGCATTATGGGTACTACAAAAGTGCAAATGCCTTCATTTTGAATTGATTGGTTGTATATTCACCCTTCGTATTTACACAAGAAAACTAGTTCTAAAAGACAGAATGCAATGTTTTGCTATTTGCATTATCTACAAAGAGCACATCTGGGAGGAAGTTGGAGTTTTTGTCTGTTTGAGAAACTGGGGACCAAGGTTGTTATCCAATCCATTTGAAATTACAAAGCAACTTAGTGGAACCTGGTGGAAGAGAACTAGACATTCTGTTCCTCCTCATGTTAATCTATAATAAGAGAACAAACTAGACTGCAAAGAATAAACTTATAGATAGGGACTATTCCAGAAGTCTATCTCCTTGTTCCATAACTCCAAGTGTTCTTAAATGGAATTCGACACCAAAATGCTCTCTAGTATTTTCAAAAACTCTATTTTTTAAGATATGTTCTGAGACTACTAGAGAGGTTTGTAAATTTGAAATAAGAAACCATTAATAGAAAACAATAATAAACTTCTGTTTCAAATAAGTTTTTCTGACATGAAGAATTCAGAAGCAGATGTAAAATCATAGAATGATGTGTGTTGGTAGGGACCTTAGAGATCATCTAGTTCCAAACCCCCTGCCATGGGCAGGGACACCCTCCACTAGACCAGGTTGCTCAAAGCCTCATCCAGCCTGGCCTTGAACACCTCCAGGGATGGAGTATCCACAACTTCTCTGGGCAACATGTTCCACTGTCATACCACCCTCACAGTAAATAATTTATTTCTAATATCTCATCTAAATCTTCCCTCTTCCAGTTTAAATCCATTACCCCTTGTCCTGTCACTGCACACCCTTGTAAAAAGTCCCTCCCCAGCTTTCCTGTATCATAGAATCATAGAATCATTAAGGTTGGAAAAGACCTCAAGGATCATCAAGTCCAACCGTCAACTCACACCACCTAACTCACTAAACCATGTCCCTAAGCACCACATCTACACGTTTCTTGAACACCTCCAGGGATG